>NC_037673.1:157825887-157927351 GCF_003255815.1 Theropithecus gelada
TTTTTTTTTTTTTTTTTTTTTTGAGACAGAGTCTGGCTCTGTCACCCAGGCTGGAGTGCAGTGGCCGCATCTCAGCTCACTGCAAGCTCCGCCTCCCGGGTTCCCGCCATTCTCCTGCCTCAGCCTCCCGAGTAGCTGGGACTACAGGCGCCCGTCACCTCGCCCGGCTCGTTTTTTGTATTTTTAGTAGAGACGGGGTTTCACCGTGTTAGCCAGGATGGTCTCGATCTCCTGACCTCGTGATCCGCCCGTCTCGGCCTCCCAAAGTGCTGGGATTACAGGCTTGAGCCACCGCGCCCGGCCGAGAACTGAGTCTTACCCATTTTAGAGGTGGGTCTTTTATGTAGCTTATACTACTCCTCGACCATAACGCTTCTTAGTCTGTGACTTTATTGGACAATCGTGTTCTGATAGGGCTCTCTCTCAAGTTAGCAGAGACTACCAACGTGCTGTTTGGGCATTCCAAAGTCACTAGGAGTGAAAAACACTAGGTTTGTCACCGAATGATTCGCTGGAGTCAGGAGAGTTTCCCTGCCTTTGAGAGGTGCCACATAATTCAAGAGAGCAGGGACTTTTGTGTTCGCCACTGTTTTTCCAGTATTAGCGCACACTCTGGCAGATGGCAGCCTCTTGGCACATGTCTTTTGGGAAATGTTTCTCCTAAAAGAATGAGAATTGGATAAACCTGTTCCCCAGTTTTAATGATGAGGTAGAAAGAACTTTCAAGGATGTGGGGGTGAGTCCAGCCTAGGTAGAAATCCAGGCTCTTTCTCTCTTGTGGGAAAGGGACTTATTCTTCCCGAGCTCAAGTTTCTTGTACTTTCAGGAACATGGTAAGAATTAAATGACAATTTTTAAGAAGTGATTACCTAATGTCTTCAGCAAATATATGTTGAATGTTAAATAAATGAACACCTCATGTTTATCCTTTGTTTTCATGATTAAAGCCAAATTTTTAACGAGTTATCCTTAACGTAAAATATCTAAACTTAGGGAATATTTACTAATTTTGGTGAAGTTTTAGATCTGGTAATAGCATTTGTGAGATATATGCAGAATCTTCTGGAATGATGATAATAGAATACAATAGCATCCACTCTTTGTAGACCACTCACCACATAGCTAGTACTGTGCTAAGGTCTTCTTTGGGTTATTTCATTTCACCTTCACAACTACCCTGTGAAAAAGATAAAATCATGTCTTTGCTTTATGGATCAGAAAACTGAGAGGCAGGTTGTCACTACACAATTATGCCTTGGAACTGGCAAATCAATGCTCAAATTCAAGTTTACCTGACAGTAGGTCCCAAGTTCCCAGGCTTCTTATTGCATTTCACAAAAGCCATCATTCTACAATATAACTCATACTAACAGTTCAAACAAGAAATATTCTGAACACAATGAAACCACACACACACTCTTTTTATTTTTATTTATATTTCTTAGTTCAAGAATTACACACTAGCCAACATTATTATATATTTACATGCTGAAACTGGCTGCAATAAGTTTAAATTCAAGAAAATAATTCTTATGTGCTATTCATTTATAATCCTCATTTTTTAACTATCTCATGTATCCCAGAGATTTTAGTAGTCTTGTTTTTAGAAAGACATGAAAATAGATGCAATGATATCCACTGTGTTTTGCATTTTTCTAGCCATTGGAAAATGTGCATTATGTGCATATTAAGAAAGGCTACAAGGTAATTAGTAAGGCTGATAATCACTACATTGTGAAGAAACTAGAATACCACTTTTTTTTTTTTTTTATAAAAGGACAATTTAGAACTGTGCAGGGACAATACTCATAACAGAACTATTTAAACACCCATGCAAAATAAATTAAAAATGTTGTGAGATTTAAATTAAACTATAGGCAACTTTGTTTAATTATGTTTAAAATGACCATGGTTGAACTTAAATTATACAACCAAAAAAAAAAAAAAGAAAAAAACAAACTGATGGAACTGTCAACTTGCTTCAAATGGCGCAAGGACACACACGGGCATCAGATTAGAGGATGTGACAGGGCAGTGACATTTGGTTTGGGAACTCAAAGGACATACAGTTTTGTTTTTCATCATTTGAATCAATTGATCTTCACCACAAATAAAACTTATTTAAGCAAATTAAAATTTGATGTCAGAATTTTGAATGTATCTACAGAAATATTCTACTTCAACTTCAAAAAACTTAATAGCTTTTTAAGAGTCCTGTTTTTCTTTCTTTCTTTCTTTCTTTCTTTCTTTTTTGAACGGATTACTTTAGGGCAGGATCTTCATTAGCATTCTGTTCACTCCTTTCTGTTTTTTACAATGTTCCTAGTGCATTTGGAAAATACATTTTTTAAACCTTTGGTGTGAAGCAGTGTCCTTTTTTCCCCCATTATCTCATATTTTTTCTTTCTTTTTTTTGTTTTTCAATAATTCTGGAGTCTTTGGTTGAAACGAACAACACTACCTAAGGACAAAATACTATTATTAAAAAAAAAGTCTTCTAGTATGTATTGTCTGTAACACATTTCTGGAGCTGGTGTGAATAAACTTTTTTATTTTCTGTAGTGCCATCTATACAAACTTCTACTCTTTGAAAACTGAGATTTAAGTTGCAAACTTTGGTTTCTTGAACTCTGACATATAAAAAACTCTATTAAGTAATCAATGATCATTTTTGCTTTTCCCAATTGCCATTTCAAAGGCTATCTCTTGTTTGTTACATTGACTACATAAACAGTAGAGTGTTTCCCATAGACGGGGAGAGAGACAGAGTGCATAAGCAAAAGATTATGTGTGTTTGAGTGTGTGTATGTGACTGTGTGTGACTGTGTGTGTGATAGCAAATTGAAACCCTTCTGTCTGGGATTCCCAAACCATTATGCAAAAGGGTGTTTAAATTACTCTGCTGGGGGCACTGCAGTAACCGTACTTAGTAAAAAATAAATAAAAATTAAGAAAAAAACTAAACAATTGTTTGTATCTATTGACTATTCATTTACAGCATGTTTAATTATTTACATATTATAACACATCAACTTAAGCCATAAACAGAATTAGCACATTGCCTTACCATAAAATACAAATTAGAAGTTAAAAATATTTAAGAAATCTGTTTTAATATTTACACACGCTCAGTGAAAGTTATGGTTGCTCACATTACATGTACTCTGTACATTTAGCCAAATGGCATGATTGCTACAGTTGTGAATACTTAGTATTTTGCCCTAACCAACATGGTGGGGTTTAGTTTTTTTTTCTTCCTCTTTGGAGGAATTTTTATCATTTTTCACTTTCTTAAGACATGTTTGTTTTTGAATCACCAATGGACAATGTTATTTGTTTCCTTGAAAAAGAGAGCAATTGGATAAGCAATGTGACAACTACTTAACTTCTGATGTTCTGGGGTACAGTACTATCGTGGAGTTAAACTGTGCAATGGTTCGTAAAAACTGTAGGCATTGATTTGCTGATAGAGAAATGCTTAGTACCCTGTGTTACTTATTTCAGTATGTCGATTTTTGTTTGCCAAATTAAAAATACTCATATACTGGTTTAATGAAGGAAACAAAACATATTAGCTTATTCCTTGTGTTTTCCAACATATGAATGCATATATATGTATGTATGTTTATATGGATCTATATATACACATATATACACGTAGATATGTTGTAAGACCTGTTTTGTTGATGTTGCTTTGCCATTTTTCTTGTTGAGTATGAAGG
The DNA here is from genome assembly GCF_003255815.1 of Theropithecus gelada. Taxonomy (NCBI): domain Eukaryota; kingdom Metazoa; phylum Chordata; class Mammalia; order Primates; family Cercopithecidae; genus Theropithecus; species Theropithecus gelada. The sequence goes on from NC_037673.1 coordinate 157,829,610, forward strand.
TAATCATTAAACTGGAACACAGTTACCTATAGAAGATGGAAATTATCTTAGTTGCCAATTTAATGCAGGTCTTGCTTTAAATAAACATGATTCATTTCCCCATTACGCATTCCACTGCTCTTTCTTTATGTGTTGTGCTTTTGTAAGCTGACAGATTTTTTGTGTGTGTTCCTAATGCTAGAATGTAAAGTCTTTTGGTTCATAAACCATTTTTATTATTATTATTTTACTTAGCACTGCTTTTGAAGAAATGAGAAGAGAAAAGGTCTAGATGGCACTGCTTGAATCTTTTCCCCTGTTAATAAATTGCAGTAGAAAGAATTTTAACATTCCTTATGCAAACACATGGTTATGTTGCATGAGTTTTCAATTCTGAAATGCATTTCATACCTACTAGCAGTCATGTACAATATATATATATACAGATTGTGATCAAAGATTTCATGTAGACTGTGCATTTTAGAGTCAGAATTTGTCCATGAATTTCACAAAGATGAAAAAACACCTTAATTGCTGGCTATCTGGCTGTTTATAATTAAAAGAAAATCTATACATATGTATAAACTGATAGTAATCCTGTATCAGAACTACTAAACACACCTTTGTGGTCCTTTAGCTTAACAAGTGGCTACCAAGCTGACTGGTCTTCCTAGATTTATCAGGTCTAGCACCCCTCCTCGCATTTGATGACTGCATTTCAATTCAACGAAACATATATTGAAGAATAAATTCTACATCTACTGTTATTTCTGGAGAGGATGAGTCAGTTGTTTCTATCTCTGTGGTTACTGAGTGCCAATGTACGCTTTTTACTCTAGGGCATTGCTTCTAAGGTCTCATCTTTTTTCCTTTGCCTCATTTCTTGTATCACTGAGAGCAGAAATGAATTCCTGTTTTTATGCTTTTGAGGCTCAAGCTGCAAAGATGCACTTTGATCTGGATTGTTCTGTTGACTTCCTTGGACATCTAAAATTTTGTTGTAATCATAAATGGCAATATCAAAGATTTTTATGGCTTGTATAGTGATTGCACATAAGAACCCACTTGTACACTTGGGCTCTGAGTTGACTCTAGAAGAGCCTTTTCAGAATGGCATTTTGGAGTTGTGCCCCTGAGTTATCAATATGTTCCTTCCTGATGTTTTTTAGTCAAACTTTACCCCCTGTTGACAAGGGGTAGGCACTTTACTTAGTGTGATGCCCCAAAATGATTGCCTAGGAGAAAGTGTGTCCCTGGAGAAACACGAGGAATCTCTACTCTGAGCCTATACGAAGAATATTGGTCAGATTCTGCCCAGAGATGATATTCAGAGGTTCTCAAGATTCTGTAATCAAAACATAAGGGCCAAGGTTTCCTACATGGGTGGAAAAAAATACCCTCCCATTTTGGGGCAAATTCAGGAATCTGAAGGATAAATGTTTGTTTTTGTTCTTGGACAGCTGGAATGCAAGGGCAATAGTACTCCATCATATTCCAAGTTGCTGAATCATGAAGGAAACAAGAAACCAAGAAAACATACATTATCCACAGGAGGATACTGGCTGCTATGCACAATGAGGGATGTTACTCTAAAAAGAAGAGGTTTCTTTGTTTTAAAAATAGAAATAGCAAAGTCATCCTCCAATAAAAAGTTCAATCAAATTAAACTTTAAGGAAAATTTAGCAATTCACTATTTTCTATATGAAAAGCAAAACATGAGCCTCATATTGACAGAAGGAAGACATATTAGCTTATTCCCTTTCTTGTCTAACATATGAATGCTTATGTCCAATTACTGTAGAAAGAAGCACAATGGCATAATTTAAAAATAGAAAAAAAATACATCATGCCTGCCTGATTAACAGTTATATATTTTTCTACAATATCACCTGAGGCTCATTTCATTTATCATGTTTGTGTGGCTTTGTTGTTATTTTCCACTAGTTTTCATATTTTCCTTGATTAAGCAGATTGCAACATATACAATGAAAGCACTCTTAAGAAAATCAAGCCCAAAACAAATGAACCCACAAATTAACTCTCTGTGTGTTCATACTCTTTGAAATATTATTTGCGCTGAAAAATACAATGGTGAATTTCATTGCACATAAGAAAATATAGTTCACTCAATCTCTCCAAAGCCTTACTTTGCCAGTCTCCTAAGAATATAATCAGAATTTTGGAAGCAAAAAAAAAAAAAAAAGAAAGAAAGCTGGAGAGGATCATGAATCCTTTAAAGCAATGAACAAATCCTTCTCTTGAAATACCCTATTAAATTCAGAAATAAAATTTCAGGGACAAAAATTGCAGGGACAGCCAACTTTGTCTGAGAATAACAATCTGTTTGCTAGTTTGTGCTCTGTATTTGTGTATTTGAATGACTCTGAATCTAACCTGAGTATCTAAGACAATTCTCATTTCTCTAACTTTTGTATTTCATGGTTATCTTTGATTAAACTATAAAAACCTCTTTAAGTATGCTGTCAAAAGCTTGTGATGTTGGAAAAACAATCTCTCTTACTCACCCTTTGCCACTAGACACAGTACGTATAGACCAGATGCTGTGTGGAACTGATAAGGGTCATGCTTGCTTGCTTGCTTGCTTTTTGTTACAACCGTCATTTCTGATTTTCTACTCTGCTCTGTGTTGTTAACTCTTACTTTAACCACCTAGGAAATGGCTGTTTAGCAAAAATTTCCTTGGCCACCATGCACGATAATGTTCAGAAGTCTCCTCATGCCTCCTAAATGCCAAAATGAAAGACATCATAGTTGATCCTCTGTGCTCAAGCTAAGAGACTGGCCAAATCAGTTTCCTGAGTCTCTGTCTTGATTCCCCTAGCCTGCTCCAATCACAAGAGAATCTTTTAGAAACCAGTGGGAATAACCTTCCCATGACACCATTATCATCTTAGTAAGAAAAGCATAGATCATCTTCAAGTAATGTGTTTGCATGGCATTACAGATAATGTTTCATAAGCACAAGGCCATCTCAACAGCATGCCAACCTTAAAAAGGAAGATGAGGAGTATCTGGTTATGACCAAATGACTGACAATGCTATTGAGTCTTCTAAGAATATCTTCCAAATTATTCCCCTCTGAGTAGGCTGCACACTAAACAGACAACATGGAGCACTCAGGCTGTCTTGCCACCATGTGTACAAATCACTTGCGTTTTAACTGGAAAACCACAAGGACCTTAGTGTATTCGTTACTTAGCAGAAGCAACCCAAATGGTATGAAATGGACCACAGGATAGGCCAGCAACTAAGGTATTTTAGCATCACTTTTGTCCTGGATTGATGTGTTTTCCAAGTCCTACATCAGGCTGTACAACTGGTTTGAGGAGGAATCTAGTCCTTGCTTCCAGTGGGAGGCCATGTTTTAGTTCACATAATAAAGCCAATAGACGATGTTGAAGAAGGAAAAAACCACTGGGAAGAATATGCGGGACCACCGATCTATGGCATTGACATCAGTCAAGTCAGGGATGGTGATTTTCAGTTGGGAGGCGCGTCTCCTCAGGCGACTTTTCTTTTGTGCCACATGTCGTTCCAGAGCATTTCGGCCAAAACTATGCCTGGGCAACCCGGCTTTCCGGTACTGGATGCTGGAGGCATCATAGGCTAGCATTGTGCTTCTGGGGTCTCCAAGTCCCATCACAGCCTCAGATGTGGCCATTTCATTTTTTATCTCGAGAGTGCTCAGTAAGATGTTCTCATGGGGGTCCATCTGCAAGGGAGAAGAATCCAAAAGACAATCAGAACAAAGAAGCTTTACAGGTGCTTACTAGGCAAGGCACTATGATCGGCGCTTAAGGGATTTATAATAGTGGTAAAGAGAGCTTCCTTTGCGATTACATTACCAGAGTCTGAATTGAGACTCTACCACTAAAGCTATTTGAGGTTCAGTTTCTCCATTTATTAAATGATATAATAATCCAACCCTAGAGGATTGCTGTAATGATGTAATTATATAACAGACTGTTGCTAGTATCATTTTCATTAGTTCTTCTTAGGGTGTGCAGAGAAATCGAAGACATGGCACCTTTTGAAGAATTTATAGTCTTGATATGAACACATACAAATTAAACTGTGCTAGGCATGCAACAGTGTTAGGAAACTAATTACTGAATTGTGCTCACAAAAGTAGCCTAATTATAGATGAATTAATAATAAAACTAGAACTAAAAATAGTGGGTAACTATCAAGTACTTGCCATTTATGTCAGGCATTTTTTTGGGTACAATTTCATCTAATTGATGTTTCTTAAAACTCCCCGTTATGAGATGTCACCTTAAATTTGTGATGTCCATATAAACAGGGTAAAGAAATAGTGCTGAAGAATACAAATGCAGGAGGACCTATGTGACTCATCAAAGTAACCACAGTATTCAGAATAAGAAGGAATTCAAAAATAGGAGCACAACAGCCAGATCCACCGTTGGTGGGGAGGACTGAGAAGAGGAAAGGGAAGAGGATAGGATTAGAGAGGAAGCAACAAGCCTGCAGCTGACTGTGCTCAATTGAATTCTGGGCCTCAGGAGTACAATTAGTTGGCTATGCAGATAGTCAATTCATCTCTCTTGGATAATTTCTTCTTGCAAAGCTAGAAGCAAAGGATAAATAGATATCATGATTTCCAAACATTAAATTATTATATAACGTTCTTTCTTGTGTTAAGAAGGGAAGATTTGTATGCCTTATTTTTAAGAGGCCTCAAATGCTACAGATAATAAAACCTAGACGGAACAAGTTTTCATTAACAAGAGAGTATATTTATTTTGGTGGATAATCAAGATATACCAATTACCAGTAAAGTTTCTGAAATTATAAGGAAAAAAATGGCCAGTGATAGGCTCTGATGATATATGGAAACAAGGCATATAACCAAACACTTAATTGGAAGATACAATGCTCTAAGCTTCATGAATTATGCAGAAGGTAAAAAAGAATGTTGCTAAGATTATATATTAACAATTAACTTTCAACTGTGGTTTAATGGCCATGTATTATAAATTCAAATCTAAAATCTTTTGAGAAATAAAAGCTATAAAATATGCTGGAACATAATAATTGACCAATTAATCTCTGCCTACTGATCAGACATTCTGCATGTTTACTTTATGGTATCATTTTGCTTAGAGGAAATACTAAACAAATATATTATTAAAATGAATTGTAAAAGTTTATATGATTTGGAAACAAAGCTGAATAAATGTTATAAAAGATCTGCCAAGGAAGGGTCAGGTAATGGCTTTAATGAGGACTTCCTTGACCTACAGAAGGAAGCAACATTTAAAGGTTTCTGTTAAGTACCAGTGCTTTGCAGCAACTGATTCACTGAATGCTCACAACATACCTTGGAAATGGCATTTTTTCCCAGAGGTTATAGGTGAGAGCCTACACCAAATTTCTCAAAGCCACATAGTTACTAAATGGTGGAGCTGGAATTGAAATGTTGACCATTACAGTCCAAATGCTGGGAGTGGGGAGTCCTTTCCAACACTTAAGGAAAGTAAACCTGATGGAAATGGGACACCCATCCTTCACTGTTATTTCAACAGTATGCTTGTTTTCTCTTCTTCTCTGGGTTGTTAACTGTTCCTTTAGTGACTTGGAAAATAACTTAATTTGCACAATTTCTTTGGCCACTATGCATGATGTTCAGAAATTTCCCTTCTTTAACCACTGGGATATTTGCTTCTCTATTGAGCAATTATAATAAGGAGAGTTACGAGTTGACACCAGACCTGGTTGAGTTCAAACTATAAAATAGCAATAACGATCATAATAAAAACTATTGGCAGCTATGGATTACTATTAAGGGAAACTTGCTGAAAGCTTAAAACCAATTATTTTTGAGTTATTTATTTAATCTCAGTGGGTTTCTGTTTCACTATCCAAATTTAAGAGTTGAATTAGGTAATCCATAAAGTTCTATTAGTTACGTATTTTTTTAATTCATGAATTTAAAAAAAATTGATTGAACATCCAATATGTGTTTGGTCCTATCCAAGTATCACAGATACAGTGGTGAGAAAGACGGAATTGCTGCTGCATCCTAGTGCGAATAAGTCTCCAAAAAGAATACTGGGGTTGGAGTCAGAGTCAAAAGACTGTAGTTGTGACTCTTCTATTTGTTATTTTTGACCTGGAAAAACATTACCTAATCCTTTGAATCTAGTTTCTTCCGTGGACTAAGAATAGGATTCGGGAAGACTAACTGAAATAATATATGTGAAGAAAAACTTGGAAAAACTAAAGCACCAGGCAAAGTTGATTATTATGACAAGCCATAGATGAAGTTTATTTACTTACTGGTTCCACTGACATGGCAAAAAAAACCACAAATAATTATACCTAAAAGAAAATTAAGTATGTTTGCTCTTGTGGTGTATATGTATGAGTGATGAACTTTCTGTAGGTAAAAATCATCTCAGACTTACTGGAGATCTTAACAGACTGAAGTGGGAGGGTGGTGGGGTAGGGAAGGTGGAGTGTATTAAACACCTGTATCAATTTATGAAGTGCAGCTACTCCTTAGTGTCTTTCATATCATTAGAATACTTCAACTTAAAATAGACTGCTTATTTTAATTTTTATTATTATACATTAAGTACTGGGATACATGTGCAGAATGTGCACGTTTGTTACATAGGTATACACGTGCCATGGTGGTTTGCTGTACCCATCAACCCATCATCTACATTAGGTATTTCTCCTAATGCTATCCTTCCCCTACTCCCCAACCCCCTGACAGGCCTTGGTGTGTGATGTTCCCTTCCCCGTGTTCTTATTGTTCAACTTCCACTTACGAGTGAGAACATGCAGTGTTTGGTTTTCTATTCCTATGTTAGTTTGCTGAGATGAAGGTTTCCAGCTTCATCCATGTCCTTGCAAGGGGCATGACGAACTCATCCTTTTTTATGGCTGTATAGTATTCCATGGTATATATGTGTCACATTTTCTTTATCAAGTCTATCATTGATTGGCATTTGGGTTGGTTCCAATTCTTTGCTATTGTGAATAGTGCAGCAATAAACATATGCGTGCATGTGTCTTTATAGTAGAATGATTTATATTTTTTGGGCATATGCCCGGTAATGGGATTGTTGGGTCAAATGGTATTCCTGGCTGTAGATCCTTGAAGAATCATCACACTGTCTTCCACAGTGGTTGAACTAATTTACACTCTCACCAACAGTGTAAAAGTGTTCCTATTTCTCTGCATCCTCTCCAGCATCTGTTGTTTCCTGACTTTTTAATGATTGCCATTCTAACTGGCGTGAGATGGTGTCTCATTGTGGTTTTGATTCACATTTCTCTAATGACCAGTGATGATGAGCTTTTTTTCATGTTTGTTGGCTGCATAAATGTCTTCTTTTGAGAAGTGTCTGTTCATATCCTTTATCCACCTTTTGATGGAGTTGTTTTTTTCCTGTAAATTTGTTTAAGTTCCTTATAGATTCTGGATATTAGCCATTTGTCAGATGAATAGATTACCAACATTTTCTCCCATTCTGTAGGTTGCCTGTTCACTCTGATGAAAGTTTCTTTTGCTGTGCAGAAGCTCTTTCATTTAATTAGATCCCATTTGTCGATTTTGGTTTTTGTTGCCATTGCTTTTGGTGTTTTAGTCATGAAGTCTCTGCCCGTGCCTATATCATTTACTTTATTTCTGTCTTGCCCACCATACTATACTTCTTGATGAAGAGAGACACAAAATCTGCCTCACTTATTATTGTATCCCCAAACATCTGGCATGGCACCTGGCACATAGCAGATGCTCAATAAGTAAATATTGATTAATGGAATTAATTTTGTGAACTCTCAGTAACTCACTCACCTCTTTGTGAGTCATCAATAAGATGGGTTTAACTTTGCACCACCAGCCTAAAGACTGGAACTTCTGGGACCACCTCTTGAGTTCCTTCCCTGCTCTAAGGCTTCTGCGTTTATTTATACAGGTCTCTTGCTACAGCAGCATGCTCAGGTACCTGAGATCTGTAAACTGTATTTCCCACAGTGCTACTTCCATATCGTATGCTCTTTTCTAACCCTAGAGAAGGGAACTTGGTGAGTACAACTAGAAGCCATAACTAACCATTTTACATATTGACCACTTTCAGTTATCCCAGTATCTCTGTGGGGCAGGCACTGATCTCGTGTGTGGAATATAAGACACAGAGAGGTTAAGAAACTTAGTACAAGTTTGCGTACTGAATAGGTGGCACAGCAAGAAGGAGAATCGGCTATTTTTACACTTTTTCATGCTGAGGCATAGCAGGTGCCCAAATAATACCTGTAGCATTCCATAGCTCATAAAATAAGGTATTCTCAGTGCATGGTAGGGGCAGTCAACTGGAGGGGCATGGCATGCTTACAAAAATTTCCTTAATGAGGGATGGATAAGTGTGTCTAGAGTTAAATATGTCACTAAATTTCAGAGTCCTGCTAACTGCAGCACTTGCAAGTAAAGAGAATAGACATCTGTGCTTTGCCTGTTCATCAAGCACCAGGCACTCCCCTTTCCGTCTGGGACACCACCACTTCCCCTTTCTCAGTTTCTGGGTGTCTGCCGTGGGTGTAGGCCAATCAGAGCCATTCTGACACCATAATTGGCTCAGTGGTGGGCACATGACCTTTTCTGAGCCAATGGCATGCCGTGAGCCTTCAGATGGGAATAGCAGAGTAAAAACTCTCAAATATTCCCCCTGGATCTGCACCTAGAAGTGAGTGGCCTCAAATCAACAGAATCTGCTGAGAGATGGTTCCACTGTAAGAGCAGATCCTAATTTGGAAAGAAGCCAACACTAAAATAAAGAGCCCATGACCTATTGGTGCTTTGTGTCTATATCTGGATACCTGACTTACTGATACTAAGCAAGACAGTATATTATCTTCCTTCCTTTCCCTGTCCTTTCCTCTTTTTCTCTCTCCCTCCCTCCCTCTTCCTCCTCTTCCTCTTCATGCTTATTCATCTTTCTCACCTGCTCCCTTCTCTCTTTCTTTCTTAAGCCAGTATTACTTAGTTTTTCTGTTATTTGCATTCCAAAGAATCCTAACAGATATAATTCATCTCATTTAAATATCTCAACAACTCTACAAGACAGTATAGGTAGGGCAGGACAGAAATTAGAGGCATTTAATTTATAATAAAAAATTTGTAAAATTCAAATTATCTTTTAACTAGGAAAATCTATTACAATAATACCATCTTCAGTATGCAGAACAGTGTTGGGTTTCAGTGTTTTAGGCTAGGACCTGAAGAACTTAGCTGCTGCTGAATTTTAGTGGCTGACTGCTAAACTGGCTTCATTTCCCTTTCTTTCCCTTGTCTTGTTTATTGTTCTTCTTTTCACTTCAAAAGGTGTGAGCTGTGTTGGGAGCAAAATTGCAAGGTCAAGAGCAAAGGTACAGGAGATTGACAGGATTTTTGACATTTTTGACATGTGTTTTAAAGGGTAAAAGTGGGGAAAGCCTGCAGGTAAACTACCCATAAGTTTATTGAATTATAATCTCTTTTACTGTTTATATAAAAGAAAAAAAATGACTTTACAAATCTGGATGTGAAATTCAATAGCAATTATCATTCATTTTTCCCCTTTGAAATATCTGTTTTCATAAGGTACTTTCTATTTTTAATTTTTACTTTTTTGGAGGCCTACTATACACAGCAGAACAGCAGCAGAACAGGATAGAGCCCCATTTGACAGGGCAGGAAACTGAAGTTCAGAAAAATAAACTGAATTACCTAAAATCTTATGACAAATAAGTCGTAGAACATTGTAACAATTCTGGGTCGTTGATGCTTATCTTAATAAAATAATATTCCATGCTGCCTCCAGCCTGTCTTAAAATCAATCAGGGAAGCCTGACTCAGGTACTGGTTTGGTGAGGGATGGTCTATTACAGTGCTTCCCACACTTGAATACATATCACACTACTCTGGAGGCCTTGTTAAAACAGGTCCGGTCTCGACTCCCAGGACTCCCGAGTGAGTAAATCTGGAATGAATCTCAGTAATCTGCATTTCTAACAAGTTCCCAGGTGACGCTGGGATGCTGGCTTGGTGTCCACGCTTGGAAAACTGCTAGTCTATTGGACAGAATGACTTCAAATAAAGGAGGATCAGAGGCCAGAAAAATGATACACAAGCTGGAGACTGACCACAGTCCACACCACCAAGCTGAAAAGCAGCTTTCATAGACAGAGAACAAATTATGCAGCTTCCATTAATTGAGTTTTTACTGGAGGCAGGCATTGTATTAAAGGTTCTAAACAACTATCCTATTTAATGCTGATCTTGAAAATCCTATAAACAGGATTATTAATACTCCAATTCTAAAAATGAGGAGGTTGAGAATTAGGGATAGTTAGCAATTTGCCCAGAGTTACACAGTAAGTAATGGAGTTGGCATTTAACCTGTTTGTTCCAAGGTTTCTGTTCCCAATTACCAAACTATACAACTGCATTCTCAAGACTTTCCTCAATTATGAGTTCTGTCTTGGTGTGCCTTCTCTGTACCAGGCTATATTTAGGGGACTCAATTTTAGCAAATAGAAGGCATAGTAATGGTCACATGAATTTAGCTAATCCTTAAAATCGAGTTTCCACACCAGCCCTTTTAGACTTGCCCAAATGGATTTCCTAATTATTTTTCTCTTCACTTGAGCAGTGGAGACACAAGAGAAATCAGTAAACTTTCCTCTTTCTTCTTCTTCTTCTTTTTTTTTTTTTCCCATTAGGACATTAACGAAAGACAATTTCCCTTTAACCAATCAGAAGGACTATGTGGCAATCTCTGTTGCCCTGGAAAATGTAGAAAAATATTTATCAAATTATTCTGTCTGGGCATTTTTGCCTATTCAAGGGGCTATGGGAATTTTGTTGTTAGTAGTTGAAACAAGAGAGAGGAGGAAGCAAAAGTAAATGAAAGGCAGGAGAGGGAAGAGGTAGACTGGTGAATAAGCTGCCATTCTCTGCAGATAAATTGCCTTTACAAGGAGCTATGCTGCAGGCCTTGCTTCAGTAGGAGGCTCCCTACCATCTGCTTTCTAGTCTAGCTTTAACTCCCAAGTCCATTCCTGACAAAGTTTTTTGAAGAGGCTCTGTTAAGCAGGCCAATGCCAACAAAGAAGTCTCCTGCTTCCAATTCAACTATCTGCTCTGGAAATCATGCTTTATCTGGAGTTATTGTGCTTATCAATCAAGAAACAAGTGCTGAAAGTTTGAGATGGACTGATTTATTTGCACTAACATCCCAGAGCCTTCTCCAAATGATTCTGTGAATGAGGGCAGTTTGTACACCAACTGAATCAGCTGTTCTGTTGGTTGACAAATGGACTTCCCTGCTGTCTTGAATTATTTTCCAGACTGACCCATGTGATGATGGTTCTAACAACCATCGTGTTAAATGTTTTAGATTAAGAAGTTTGCTTTCCACTCTTCCTATGTCTATCCTAACATTTTTCATGACAAGGAAAGAAACATGCTTGGTTAATAGAGTTCCATTTTGCTTAAAATCTATTGTATTAAACCCTGAAGAGAGGGCCTTATTTTTACATAATAATCAGTTAATTCTAAGTTTGGTTTAGGCTTGCTGCTTCCCTTCCTGCAACCTTCTTCACAGTAGTAATATACTCTGGAGAGATGACCTTGTGATAGTCTATAGTCACATACAGAAAAACAACTCAAAGCCCTCAATAACTTAACAACATCACACGCTTACCTTGCGAAGGTGAAATGGGACTATCTGAAATCCAGGTTCACCAGTCATATCATCAAGAGAAGAGTGAGAAATTGTAAAAATCCAAGGAATCCTAACTGTGAAATTTCCAGTTACTGTGACTTGTGTGTGGGTAGAGGAGACGGTGTTTTATCTTCCATGAAATGGCACTGTGACCCGAGTGACTTGAAGTGCTTAAGCAATGGACTGTTAATCCCCTGGGAATATCCAAAGCAGTCTTTCCAAAAATAACACTCCGAGACTACCTACCACGCACTTAGTGTTTTAAGAGGTCAAAGAAAGTTCACTCAATCAGAATATGAAATGCAAATTCTATGAGAGCAAGGGAAGGCCAACATCTTTGACTCTTCAAATCTCTGTGCCAATGAAAATGGAGAAATGCCAACAAAAATTGGGAGTTTGGAACTGGAAAGTAAACAGGAAATACTGCTAAAATACCCAGGTAGTTTCATTACAGTAATTTTTAATAAAAAATGGTGGAAATGAGTGAGGATTCTTTCTACTCTGCCTTTTTAACTTCTCTTATGCAATGATAAAGTTAAATTTTACAACCAGACTATGAGAATGGAGTTAGTACTACCAGCATTTTATAACAGCCCTTCCCATCAAAACACAGAAATGTATGGCTTGTTCAAAGCTAGTTAAGTTGTAAAACAATAATTTAAACTTACGTTTATGGATTCAAACCTATGCTTTTTCCACTGTTTTCAAAATATGATGAAAAGATACTTATGAAGTGGACACTGTTGGCTCTGAGATATGATGCTATCTAGTTGTTGTTGTTTTGATTCTTAAATTTTAAATTCTAATGAGTAAGCCACCTGAATGCCTATCTTCAAGTTTCCTTGGTAAACAAAACTTTTGTTAAAGAATCATGTTAATGAATTCAGTCTTTATGGATCGGGGACCTATGTCATCTTCTACTTCCAACGCAAAATAATTAATCTGATCAAGTGGGTAAATCAAGTGAACATGTGTAGCTTTACACTGCTGTTTCAAGTGATGATGGTTTTAGAGGAAGTAAGAGGCAGACATGTGGAGCAGAAAGAGAAGAGTAAGATTTTACTCTTCAAAAGATCCCAGAAGATACAGATAATTAATTAATCTGCATTAATTGTAAGGTGAGAAGACCTTCGAAAGCATGAGCTGCCAAGAGAACTGACCCCTTTTGCCTTTTGGTCCTTCTCAAAGGGGTTCCTATCTCTGTCAAAATCCACAACGAAGTGAAAATAACACTAACCTCAGAGATGAGCGCAGGTTCTAATCCCATGTTACTGTCTCTGGGCCTCAGTGTTCTTTATCTAGGTGGGCTTGGGGAATCCTTTGCTAACTCCCTCTCCCAGTTTCAATCCTCTAACTCTAAGTTCAACAAATTCGTGTTTCCTTTATGATGGGAAACATGTGGGCAGGGACTGTGTCTTGCTGCTTGAGTATCCCTAAAGCTGACCAGTACAGTTGGTACAAAGTAAGTATTCAAAACAAAACTTGCTAAATTGAATTACTGAGAGGGTTAGAATAAGTCTGGGATCACACACTCAAATAAGGCTAGGGAGGTCATATAAGAATGTGAAGCAGGTGTAGTGGAGATTTGGGAAAAGTTCACCCTGTAGTGAACTGGACTAAAAAACAAAAGCCCTTCTGAAGGCCATTTAAATTCCAAACTTTAAATATTATGGTGGCCAAAATCACATCTTGGTCTAAGGGTTTAGCCCACAGGCTGCTGCATCAAATTCCTTTTCAATTTAATTTATTAAAGATTTGCCTTCCACTTCCATTTAATATACAATTACCAACTGCCTTTAAAACATGTATGGCATAATAGAAGAATGAAGGTTAAGAAAAATTTGCCTGGCAAAAATCTCGTAGTCTTGTAGGTTCCTTGCTGTGATCATGATCCAGTGCTAGTATTTCTTTTCCTCACTGTGTAGGCCTTGCTGTGGCAACTTCTGTAGTAACCCTTTGAATTAGAAAATCTTGAGGAGCCTGCCTAATTTTTTGCAGCTTGGTATCTTCCATTTCTTTTACTCTCACAGCATCAAATTCATTTCTTTTGGAAAATGGTTCCTTTCTACATATCTGTTAATTTATGTGGAACGCATTAAAAATGGGAAATAAACTATAGATTACCGATTTTTTTTTAAGAATAATATTCAGGTTGAGATAGGAGGATGAATGTTAAATTTTGGGGCGAGAAGAGTACATTCAAATTATTACATTTAATATTATTAAAGCACAATTAATAAAATGAATGATGAATTGAGTAATTTCTTTTAGAAGGCTAGAATTATTTCTGGGTGCCTCTTATTATAAAGTATAGGCTACTAGTTTCAATTAAGGTTCAAAGTAGGGATTCATCTTCATTGTATGGGGAAAAAGATTGGGATCAGATTGAAAACATCTGAAGAAGGAAAAAGGGAAGAAAACTATATTTATGATATATCAATTTTAACAGACATTTCTTTCATTCAAAGAAGGCATTGGCTTCAAATTATTATGAACCCTCAGAAAGTGCAGAATGAAGTTAAGTTTTGCAATGAGCTTACATAAGCTCCAAATCTTATTTTTGACAAGTTTCAGGGAGGTAGGAATGAGAATCTGCCTACCCAATCCTGATAACTCAAAGAAGTTTTACACCTGTGAGCTTACATCCTGACAGGTGAAGGCTTGCTCTAGTTTAATTTTCATCTAGCTTATTGACTCAACTCCCAACCTGGAGAGAGACAATTGATCTAATCTTTTCATTAGCTGGTTCACACAACTCAAAAGCATTATGGGTGATGACTTGCTAAAGATTTTTGTACACACCATCTACCTAGTAATCCATAGTATCCCAATCCATTTTTAAATAACACCATAGAGAACATTTGTTTTGGTTTCTTTCCACAAGACTGGAGACAGTCCAGTCCGTCAACCATTTCTAATACACAGGAATAAAGGCAGTGGGGAGAACAGTCAAACATGAGGAGAAAAGGAGCTATGTTTTTTTTTCCCTGGGATTATACATATTGTCAATGATGATGACAGTGCACATCACTAAGAGGTAAAAGGGGTGGCTGACAGCCATACTCCTTTCCCCTTTATAATCTTCCAAAATCTCTGACAGTGAGTAGTAAATGTGAAAGTGGATCATGTTAAATTTCAAGATTTACTGACAGGTCATGACTGACTTAAAGGTTGTCATCCAAATCTTCCCAGGTCGTTGGAGGTCTCATGGTTCTCTCTCGTTCATGAGTTTTGAAACTGATGTCAATCTTGTCTCAAAAAGTAATGAGGATGGGCTTGGACATACAAAACCAGTCACTGCCTCAGTTCTGGGCAAGAGGGAAATCATAACCTGCCTCTAGTTTTCTGTTGGAAGCAGAGAAGCCAAGGTTTGGTTTCTGTCCCCCCGAGGCAAGGCACTAATGTTTGAATCCTTTTAAAAATCTGACAACTCTTTCCCCCTGGAAGACATTGACCGAAAAAGAGAATTTCTAAGCTCAGAGACTTCACAAACCCCATCTAGACTATAAGAAGTTCTACTCAGATGTACCAGAGACATTTTTTCCATATATTCCTACTCCTACCTCCTCTTGTTTTTTGTTTATTTGGCCAAGAAGCCAGAAAGCTGACCTAATGCAAACCTTATGGCAGGACTCCCAGTGAACACAGAACAAAAGGTTAACAGAGAAGCAGCAGCCTTCTTTTTCATAGGTGTGTGGGGAACACAGCCAGTGGACTTTGCTTCTACAGATTCCGAGTTACATTTGGTTCTTGAATAGCAGGGGGCACGAGCGTAGTGCCAAAATAGAGATCTTGAACAGAGATGAGTTGGATGGGGAGGATACATGGAATCTCATGGATTACTGAATCCTGTGAGAAAAAGTTTTGATACACGTTTAATGCTCAACTAGCACTGGATCTAGTAGCTGTGCTTAAAAAAATCAGAAGCACTGAGGGGAACTGACTCAGCACTAATTAATAAAACATGATGTCATCAAAATAACTCAGTGTACGCTGGTAAGCCTGTGCTCACTGTGTACAGCAAAAGCCAAATAACTAATGCTAAAGTGAGTGTGATTATGGAACAAATGTCTTTATAACAAATATGTATGGCAAATAACTAATTGAAAAAGCATTTATAAGCTACAGTCAAATTCTTACTAGCGTATGGTTGATGCTAAATAATATGAATCTGTTTGAATAGAACCAAGGGATTTCTAATATTTGCTGCATCATATAATTGAGAGGAGGATGATCCTTCCTCTTCCTTCTTCACCACTACACAGCTCCCATCTTTCAGACCTCAGTTCAAATTCTTTTTTTTCATGCGGGAGTCTTTCCTGATCTTCCCTTATCTCATCAGATGCCCCATTATAGCAATGTAGGTACTTCCTTCACTGCTCTTATTTCCATTTATAATTATATATTACTTCTAAAGGAATTTGTTTAAGCTGTGTCTTCACATTAGAATGTGGTCACTGCGAGAGCAAGGCACATATTTGGTAAGGACTCAATAAATATCTGCTGAAATAAAAGGTAATAATACCATTAGCCAGTATTTAGTGGCCATGTACACACTATATTCCAGGCACCTGTTAATAGGACTCTACATGTGCCTATATTCCTCATCACAATCCTATGCAGTAGGTACACGAACTAACTCTCATAGCATAGATGAACAAACAGATTCTGAAAGATTAAATCACTTGCTAAAAGTAGCACAAGGAGTAGAGATCTAAGATTTGTACCTAGACAGTAATTTTGAGAACTCATCCTTGAGACTGATGCTACACTGCCTCCTTGGACTTTTTATATGTCCTCTTAAAACAATGAAACTTCCTATTATTTTGATGTGAAGACATTTAGGAAATAGGAACATCCACTATGTAGCTGTAGGAACAGTGACAAGCACAGAGGACAGGAGCGGTGGACAAAACAGACAGAGATTATGGCCTGAGCACAGAAAGGTGGAGGCTAAAGGTGGCCTTGGGCCTTCATAAGGGTAGGGTCAGAGGGAACACAGACCTGTCGGGCCTATGGATAGTAAGGGGAAGTTAGAGGAAGCCCCTATGTCTGCATCCGCACAACAACTCAAGGCATCTTATCTTTTCCCTCTGGACACATTCTGTTAACTTTACAATTTTCTGATTATATATTTTAGGAAGAGCTACTGAAACAAGAGGGTCCCATGTTAGAATAATCTTACCTCTGGACTGCACAAACTCTTAAGGTGACCCTGTAAAAATTCACATTTTTGAGGGGGCGGTAAAGCAGTCATATCATATTTAAGAATATGAGCACTGAAGCTGGGCTATCAGGCTAAAAGCTGACTGGGTGAAAGTCAAGGTCACAGAACTGTGATCTATGTGAGATCCTTAACCTTTCTAAGCCTCAGTTTCTTCAATTGTAAACACAGGCAAAGTACTATCGTTTTATTACACTATTGTGAGAATTAAATGAGATAACTCACATAAAGTGATGAATCTGATAAACTGAAGGAACAGTAACTTTATTATAGAAGAAGGCAGGGAGGAATTGTGCTTGTGTTATGCAATAATCAGGAGAGGTTTGGAATGGTAAACCAATTCTTTACTCAAACAGCTATGTTGTGACAGAGGGCAACAGAGCAGCTGCTCAACTTCTCTTTACAAAGCAAATGAATGCATCAATACAGATGTGCTTCTCTTTGTTACAGCCCTCTGGCAGGGAGCTTCCTTTAGGTCTGTGCTTGTATAATCATCTAGTTTCGGTGTCAAGAAATTATCTAAAGTTGAGACCTTATATTCACAAGCCTAAGGAAAGAGATTGAATAATGATGTTTCTTTCTGATGCTTAATTTGGAGATCTTGTTTGATTTTGTATCCTCATAGTGGGCAGAGGCAAGAGATAACTCAAAATACGTCATTTTGTTATCTTCCACCAGGGTCAGTCAGAGTTTGGGAAGGGAGTGCTTGTAGTCATCAGCAGAACTAAGCTTTCAGGTTTATTTCAGGCTTCACTTACTGATGAGAAGTAAGTCTCTTTTTCTCCCAATTAAATGCATCTCTAAAGAGAGTTTCATTAAGACGATAATGTTAATATAAAATCACATTTTGTAGATGGTCTTTTGAAAGTAGCATCCTGAATTCCCGTGTAAATAAGACCATTTATACAGTTTCTAAAGTCTCGAAGACATGAGGTTTGGAATCGACTTTGAATGCTAGCTCCTCTGCTGATTAGCTATGTGACCTTGGGCATGTTCCATTGCTTAGCTGAGCCTTCATCTCTTCATCTTTCAAATGAAGTTCTATGACCTAATCTTAAAATGAGCAAATGTTATTTGTAGGGATGTTTTAAGACTGAGAAAAAAATCACATTCTTTTTGGTGAGATAACATAGTTAAGGAGCCTACTCTCATGTCTGACACACATGGGGGTAGGTGTTAGAAGTTTTATTAGATGTGTAACAAAAGGTACCCATTGCTATTGATACTTGCAACTTTAAACTTCTCTACCTGAGAGAGAATTTATAAATTCATTGATTTATATAGACAGGTAAGACTAATTCTTTATATTTTCTCTCTAGCTTCTCACAGTGTATGTTGTAGTTGAATCAATCCCATTCATGGCGACAATAGTTGAGACTGACCCCGTGTTTAGGTGCAGGCCTGATTGTTTTAAGTCAGTCTTGGTACCTCCCCTCCCTTGCCAAAGATTGGTTCAGGAATGGGAAGGACTATATCAACTGAGCCAATGAAATGAAAAGAGAAAAACATTCCATGCTAATGGATAGGAAGAATCAATATCATTAAAATAGCCATACTGCCCATAAGCAACTTATAGATTCAATGGTATGCATATTTAAGTACCATGGATATTCTTCACAGAACAAGAAAAAACTATTCATATAGAACCAGATTCCTAAAGTACCGAAAAAGAGCCCAAATAGCCAAGGCAATCCTAAGCAAAAAGAACAAAGCTGGAGGTATCACTCTACCCAACTTCAAATTATGCTATAAGGCCACAGTAACCAAAACAGCATGGTACTGGTACAAGAACGGGCACATATACCAATGGAATAGAGGACCCAGAAATAAGAACAGACACCTACAACTATCTGATCTTCTACAAACCTGACAAAAACAAGCAATGGGGAAAGGAATCCTATTCAATAAATGTTGCTAGGATAACTGGCTAGCCATATGCAGATGATTAAAACTGAACACCTTCCTTACACTACATACAAAAATTAACTCAAGATGGATTAAAGACTTAAATGTAAAACCTAAAACGATAAACACCCAGAAAACAACCTAGGCAATACAATTCAGGACATAGGCACAGGCAAAGACTTCATGACGAAGACACCAAAAGCAGTAACAACAGCAGCAAAGATTGACAAATGAGGTGTGATTAAACTAAAGAGCTCCTGCACAGCAAACAAAACTATCAACAGAGTAAACAACCTATAGAATGAGAGAACATTTTTTTAAACAATGTATCTGGCAAGGGTTTAATATCCAGCATCTATAAGAAATTTAGGAAAATGTACAAGACAAAAATAAGCAACTCTATCAAAAAGTGGGCAAAGTACACGAACAGACACTTTTCAAAAGAAGACACACATATGGCCAAAAATCATATGAAAAAAAGCTTAACATCACTGATCATTGGAGAAATGCAAATCAAAACCATGATGAGATACCATCTCACACCAGTCAGAATGATTATTATTAAAAAGTCGAAAAACAACAAATGCTGATGAAGTTGTGGAGAAAAAGGAATGCTTATACGCTATTGAAGAGAGTGTAAATTAGTTCAACCATTGTGGAAGACAGTGTGGCGATTTCCCAAAGACCTCAAGACAGAAATATCACTTGACCCAGCAATCCTATTACTAGGTATATACCCACATTAATAAAATTTTTTCTATTATAAAGACATATGTACATGCATGTTCATTGCAGCACTATTCACAACAGCAAAGACATAAAATCAACCTAAATGCTCATCAGTGATAGACTAAATTTTTTTTAAAAGTGGTACATATATACTCTAGAATATTATGCAGCCATAAAAAAGAAAAAGATTATATTATTTGCAGGGACATGAATGGAGCTGGAGGCCATTATCCTTAGCAAACTAATGCAGGAACAGAAAATCAATTGCTACATGTTCTCATTTATAAGTGGGAGCTAAATAATGAGAACACATGGACACATTGAGGGGAACAACACACACACTAGGGCCTTCTAGAGGATGGAGGGTGGGAGAAGGGAGAGGATCAGGAAAAATAACTAATGGGTACTAGGCTTAATACCTAGGTGATCAAATAATCTGTACGACAAACCCCCATGACACAAGCTTACCTATGTAACAAACCTTCACATGTACCCCAGAACTTAAAATAAAAGTTAAATAATAGAGAAATGAAAGGAAAGGTTTCTTGAAGGCTTTGTATAAAAATAAATCTCCATCTCTCTTAGATATGAATGGAGAAACATGAAGCCTTAATGCTACTGGAAGCCACCTTATCTCAGAACAAGAAATCATTAACAAGATTTCTGGCTAGCTTGTTTGTTTCTGTCTCTCTCTTTCTTCACATGCCTATGCATGATTTTTGATAGGCCAGATACATTAAAGGTGAGTGGGAAATTAGAAGAGCCTCATTATCACAAATTCAAAATTGCAATCATTTTAGTTAAAATTCAACCTAGGACGATGTCGCGCACACACACACACACACAGATTTTTAATATTGATGGGTGCAGCACACCAACATGGCACAAGTATACATATGTAACAAACCTGCACGTTATGCACATGTACCCTAGAACTTAAAGTATAATAATAATAAAAAATAAATAAATTTAAAAAATATCTTTTTCAAAAAATAATAACCTTCAAAGAAAGTTTAAAGTTATTCTACAGCATTTTTAACAAAAATGCCCTCATGTAAGTCCCTTA
Organism: Theropithecus gelada; assembly: GCF_003255815.1. Taxonomy (NCBI): domain Eukaryota; kingdom Metazoa; phylum Chordata; class Mammalia; order Primates; family Cercopithecidae; genus Theropithecus; species Theropithecus gelada. Next base: position 157,850,270 of record NC_037673.1, read on the forward strand.
TGTTTTGTCTAACTGCTTTCATATCTTTGATCTCCTTGCCATCTACACCATTAGAATATATTTGATATACCAGGCATGGACTTCCTCATCTCATGGATAATAAAACTAAAGATCCAGATAAATTTTTTTTTTCCACAAAGGTGCAGAGCTTTTCAGAGACTTAGCTGGGCTGAGTAACCCTGGCTTCTTGAATTCAAATTGGATTCTATGGCTGCCAATAATAGAACTGAAGAAAGATATTTTAAAACAGCTTCACACGCAATCTGTGATTCAAATGTGCAACTCAGAAAGAGAAATCTAGATTTATATTCCAGCTTTATTTAGTCCTAGTTCTACCACTAACTTGCTTATGTGACCCTGAGCAAGTCACTGAAATTTCTGGGTTTCAGTTTCTGTATGTGAAAGTGAAAGAGCATCTTCAGGTAGGTTTCCTGCTCTTAAACCTGTGGTAGGCACTGCTAATTGACCAGTTGGTTTCAGATTCAACTACTGAATCCTCAGTGTAGTTCTCAAGGCAGCAACCAAGAGTCATGCTGAGTTGGTACTTCAGGTGTAACTCATTTACATGTCCTAGGATGGATCTTTGCTATTTAATTTAGTCCACAGATCAGTCACTTTGGCATCTCTGGGAAGTTTGTTAAAAATGCAGAATCTCAAACCTTACCCTAGACCTACTGAGTAAGAATCTGTATTACCATAAGACCCCTAGGTCGTTTTTATGCATGTTAAAGATGAAAAAGCAAGCCGGGCGCGGTGGCTCAAGCCTGTAATCCCAGCACTTTGGGAGGCCGAGACGGGCGGATCACGAGGTCAGGAGATCAAGACCATCCTGGCTAACACGGTGAAACCCCGTCTCTACTAAAAATACAAAAAACTAGCCGGGCGAGGTGGCGGGCGCTTGTAGTCCCAGCTACTCGGGAGGCTGAGGCAGGAGAATGGCGTAAACCCAGGAGGCGGAGCTTGCAGTGAGCTGAGATCTGGCCACTGCACTCCAGCCTGGGCGACAGAGCGAGACTCCGCCTCAAAAAAAAAAAAAAAAAAAAAAAAGATGAAAAAGCACTGGACTAGATAATATCTTAGATCCCTTAAAGTTATAAAAGTCAATGACTATAGGATTTATAAAACAGGTGTTACGGGGAAGAATTTTCCAAGAACTTTGAAGTGTTACGGGGAGGAATTTTCCAAGAACTTTGAATAGCTCTCCAAGTCTGCTAAATGGTCTTCATCTATTTGGTGTAGGGTAGAAGAGTCAATCTGTAATGTGTGTGTGTGCGCGCGCTCCCCTTTCAGAATGCTAAATCAATCTCAACCAAGGTACTGATTATACCCTCAGGGGAGTCTAAGATGCAGAGGGAACTATGAGTTCACCTCAGGCAGGGATGCCTCATACAGCTGCAGTCTGGTGGTTTCTGTGAGTTTGGCCAATTACACGGTGAATTACCCCAGTGAGTATTTGTCAAATGCACCATCCGCTCTCACTCCTCAACTCTCTTGTTAGAATTGCTGTTAATTTGACACAGCCCTGTCAAATATCTCTCTCTTTCATTCTAATACCAAATTACTCTTGGCTCTGAAATCTGAAGATGACGGCAGACAGTGAAAGTTGCTAACTTTATAAAACATAAGCTGCAAGTTGAGTTGGGAAATTACAAAAATTATAAATTTAGAAAGATAAGAAGGAAGATCAACCCCAGCTGACAATCCGATGCTTTGCCAAAGACTAAAATCTCAGCTAGACTCTGGGTCAAATATTGAAAACTATCAAAACAAAACAAAACAAAACAAAACAAAACAAAAACCTGGGTTCAAATCCCAGGTTTGCCACTAACTAGCAGTGTGAATGAATACGTTACTTTTCCCTGGGCCTCAGCTTTTTCACGTCAGTTAAATTAGAGCACATCAGTAAAATTGAGAGTATATCACCTAGTGAACCGACAAGATTTAAAGTTTTGTGAGCATCGAGTCATTTTGGAAATTTGCCGAAATATGTATTATTAGGCAATCAGAAATTCTGATTCAGCAAATCCAGGGATGAGGGACTTTACATTCATAGATTGTTGATTCTGATGTTACAGTCTGAGAGTGACCCTCTCTATAAAGTGCTGTTATGGGGCAGTGGACAGTAAGAGATAACCAGAGCACCTGGCCAGCTCCTGGCTTTATGTAAGCTCTTGGTAAACGCTAGCTTCTGGAAGACATCATTAGCAGTCCAGATAGTGGAAGTGGCTTGCTCAATTTTACACTGTGGGTAGGAGAAGGGATAGAACCTTTTCTACTGCACCAGAATGGTTTCCTGTGTGCCACTATTTTTCAGATCAGCTTTGTTGGAACAATGCCAGGGACTGAGGAACGATGCAGGTCAAGCTGTTATGTCCTGTCAAGTCAAGGAATGAGAAGCAGTGCTGCAGAATGAGCAGGCTGTACTGGAGGCCTGGAATAGAGTCTAGTGTTTGTTACATAACTGCTCTGTGACCTTAGACTAGTAACTCCCTCCTCTGGGTATCAGTCTTTTCATTTACAAAACGATAGAACCCTTTAAACGTCTTTCCAGGGTTAAATTACTATAATTCTGCGATAGACACATACGTCCTGGTTGTACTGAGCAGCTCTTTGCGCCCCTCCCCACTTCGTTTTTCTTGATATGGAATGTACCTTTTACTGTGTGAATCTTTCCCTCAACATGCGTCTGAAGAAAATACCTCCGTCCTCTGAAACTCAGCGGCATGTATTATCTGTACAATAGACTATTCATTCCGATTACTGATTCAAAAAACACCACCGAGACAGTGGACTGACTGTGCCGTTAGACTGAGAGCCAGTGCTACTGAATTTAGAAACAGATCTTAGGAAATGGGAGAAGTCAGAGGTCTGCCCTTGTGAACACTTTCCTGGTAGGTATCAACTTCAAAGTTTCCACCTCCCAAATGGCAGCTGCTGTTCCAAGCACTTCCCCTGTGCTTCTTCATGTGATCCTTAAGAAATCTTTCCGGGGTGGAAATGTAAGCCCCCTTTTACAAATGAGGGAACTGGGGCTCTGAGAGCTTCCCTATCCTCACATAGTGATTAATGGACAGTCTTGGGGCTTAGATTCTGGGCTGTCTCCAATCCATAATCAAATAGGTTTGATTATGTTTAGGACTGCCCGTACTCTTAACTGTTGGCTTGGTCTCCAGGAGCTGTGGTTTAATAAATATTTGCTGATCAACACATTTGTGATATGCCTCCCAAACTTTTCTTTGTGAGAAATGCTTTGTGTTATACTGCAGCTGGCTATGTCAGGGGAGCAACGTGCAGTTGAAAGGCTCTCACGGGAATGCAGCCCACGTCTGTGGCTTCAGAGACCAACATTCTCCACTAAACAACTGAAGTCAACAATCCCGGATCCCGGACTAAGGAAATCTGAAATCCTCTGTCACATGTGAGGACTCAGTATTACAGTGTGCTTTCAAGGTGACAGCTGGGGTTAGCAGGCTTGCCCTCTCACGGCTCATCGATGCTTAATCTGAGCCCTCTTTAGGGAGCCACAGTAGGTACCCTCTGACTCAAGGTACGATGCCTGCTTTAGTGCCCTTGAAACTGGTCCAACTTCCAGACGTTCTCTGCAGTAGAAGCTAGCAGAAGTGTTGAGAGGCAAAGAGACAGCTTGTTTATTGCTCAGGGAGATTTCAGGATTATGTCAGGTCCATTTTTGTTATGTCTCTCTAGGTGTCCTTTGCCAAAACTAAATAAGCATCAAGTAATCTTGCAAACCTCTTCTCAGCAGAGGCCATACGAAGTTCCTAATTTCTATAGGAGAACAAGACTTGCTGGAGGTATTATACTTGTTTTGACAAAATAATTGACTATTAATAATAAAATGTTGATCAAGAATTAATGCCAGCCCTTGATTCCGGAACAAAGCTATCCATGGAAAAGTTTCTCTCTCCCCCGTTTTCTTGCCTTCTTGCTTCCTTCCTCCCTTTGTTCTTTACCTCCCTCCTTCCTTCCTCTTCTTTCAATAAGTAGTCCATAATCTTTCCAGAATTTTCTCAGTGAGAACTATTTTCATGATACCAGAATTTCCTAGGATTTGCTATCAATATATTGACAGATAAAAAAGGAAAGAAGGAAATAAATTAAAGGTTAATAATATATGTAAGCCTCATCCTAACTTTGGGGGCTTTAAAAAGGTAATCTTTGTCTTAAGATGGAAAACTATTGCACATTTTTCCTTAAAGGCTATGTTAATAATCTACTAGAGGTGGGTTTGGCTTCTGGAAGTGATCTAGTAATACGGTAGAAGTATGTTAGTGTTATTGTGTTTCAAATTCTAGAATAAAAATTGGGCATAAAAATAGGCAAAATATTACTGTATGCTTTGAAAAAAACACACAGCGTTACATATAAACTTTTTGTGATTTATTATATTTGGTTTAGTGCTGAGCTAGGTATTCTGACAGAATAAATATATTTATAAAATTTAACTCATTGATTGTGATTCTCATGCTTGGAAGAAACCCAGTTGAAAGAAAATTAGTCGTAGTTAAGTCTTTCACTCTTTGCAGGGCAGGAGATGTCCAGCTTCACTGAATCAGGTGGGATTTAGAGAGAAACTGACTGCATTAATAAAATACATGGCAGGAAGATTCAAGGCCTTTGGTCCCGGGGGCCTGTTTCATCAATGACTTCCTAGGTGTTTTTTTTCATTTTCTCATCTATAAAATGGGGATTATATCTACCTTCTGTGTATCTAGTGATAATTGAGATAAATGAAAACTGTATCAGGACACATTATTATTATAATCTAATGTTCCTGACTGCTTGGTTATTTATTACTTTACAACTTACGAAATATATAATTTTCATTCTAATTTATCCAGGGTAAGAAGCGTCTTTTTATGGATTTTTAAATTATTATTTGTTATAGATACATAGTAATTATACATATTTATGGTGTACATGTGGTATCTTGATACTTACAATGTGTAATTATCAAATCATAGAAATTAGTGTATCAACCACCTCAAACATGTATCGTTTCTTTGTGTCGAGAACATTTTAGGTCTTCTGGCTATTTTGAAATATACAATAAATCTTTATTGCTGCGTCATTTTTAGGACAGAAATCACCCGTCCAAAGTACTTTAAATTGTAGCTAACACAAGGGATTATTTTATAATATTGTTTTCTATAGACATTTTTCGTATTTCCAAAAGGAAACTTGTTAAATAGGTTTCAAGTAACAGTAAGATGTATACTCTGTGTAAGTGTATATAAATTGCACATTAATTAACACTCATTTGTAGTAGAAATAAATGAAAGTAGGTTTAATTGAAAGGAGGTAACGAGACTGATGAAATTCAGGCAAGGAAACAATGAGTATTTTAGAGCTACGTAATTCTGAGTTTACTCGATGAGATCTTGGTGATCACATCCTTATTTTTTGACAGAGGTTGACATTTCCAATATCACATATACAGCTCCTCAGAGTTGAGACCTGAAGCCTGAGACTCCTGAACCTCAGTCTGCTGCACTGAGGTAGATGATTAATTTGCTTCATGAGGACCCATGTCTGCAGAGCCATGAGCAGCGTTGCTACAGGTACGTCCAAGATTGGAAACAAAATATTAGAGGTGCCTTTGGCTAAACATATCACTGCAATCTTGACTCTCTGGTGACAGCATTGCAAGAAAGGCAGTCAGCATGGGTTTGCCTACACCCAGGGTAGGGCAGTTACTGTTCAGGCTTAACTATTCTTTCTTTTTGTTTATTTTTACTTTCCTTCCTCCTTTACTTCTTTCCTCTTTTTCTATTCCTTGCCTTTTTTCCTTTCTTTCTTTGTTTCTCTCTCTCATTTATTTATTCATTCATTCTTTCTTTTTTGACATAGAGTCTCACTCTGTCGCCCAGGCTGGAGTGCAGTGGTGCAATCTTGGCTCACTGCAAACAACCTCCACCTCCCAGTTTCAAGCAATTCTCCTGCCTCAGCCTACTGAGAAGCTAGGATTACAGGTGCCTGCCACCACACCTGGCTAATTTTTGTATTTTTAGCAGAGATGGGGTTTCACCATGTTGTCCAGGCTGATCTTGGATTCCTAACTTCAGGTGATGCACCTGCCTCGGCCTCCCAAAGTGCTGGGATTACAAGTGTGAGCCCTTTCATTCTTACTTGACAGCAATAATCATTAGAAATCACTAGAAACATTTAATGTGCTGTTTATACGGTGTTGCAATTATCTTGTGTTATTCCAGTTAAAGGCTATACAAATTGGAAAAAGTAGGAATTTTGTTTTTGCGTGGTTTGTATGTGTGTGGCAGGTGAGTGTGTGTGTGTGCATGAGATAGAAAAAAACAACAACGTAATGAAAAGATCATACTGGCAAGTCAGGCGAGAATATGCACACAGACACACACTCACACACTGTTGTATTTTAAAAGTGATATATACTAGTTGTAACAATTACTCAATGAGTACAGTGTAGGTTATTTGGGTGATGGATAACCCCAAAGCCCTGGCTTGACCATTATTAAAATTATGCATGTAGCAAAATTGCATCTGTGCTCCACAAATTTATACAAATGAAACAAAAACAAACACTTTAGAAAAATATAAAGAGAAAAGCAGAAGTGCCCCTACCATCCCAACCCATGTTCCAAATGTAACCACTGGGGAAAAGATTCTAAAATAAGTAAATGATGCTTGTGTTACTCGTTTTACTTCTGGAAAAATATAAAGTTGATCATTCTTGTGCTAACAGTAATTCATCATTCAAGATGCATTAAATGCAAATCATGAAACAATAAATTAGCTATTTTAAAAGTCTCAGAAAAATTTAGAAGACCATATGCGTAACCTAGCATTCCAAGAGGAATTTAGCTTTTCCAGAAAACTTACAGATTATAATAGAATAAGTACATGGACAATTTAAAAATTAAAAACTTTTCATAGCATGAATGAGAGCTTGGGGAAAAATATCTGAAATACATATATTAATAAATGTTAATATTTTATTATACCTAGAACTCTTGAAACTGAAAACAAAAAAGCCCTTAACAAAAATGGGTGAGAATAAGAATAGGCAATTTACAGGGAAGCCAATTCAAACTGCATATGAATGTATGAAAAAATGCTCAATATTTTAAGGAATATGATAAATACAAGTTAAAATAACAAGATTATACCCATTATAAACTGCAAAGAGCAATCAATAATCAGTGCTGCTGAAGGGAAAGTGAGAAAGAAGGTCTTAGAGATGCATAAATCATTATAATATATATGAAAAACTGTTGCAAAGTACTGCTGGTGTTTTTTTCTCGGGAAGATTAGGATTCAGAGAGTTTTACTTTCTTACATTTTTAACTATTCTGTAAATGAAAATAACCATGTGCTTTAAAAAATGTAATTAGAAAGAAAAAATATGGTCACTGTTAAAGGAAAAGATTTATCTGATAAGATTGGTAAGAAAGAAAGAAAATATATAGAGAAATTAAATATTTTTGCAAGGTTAAGAATACTATTATTCTTTATTTATAGAGTCTGAATTTTCTGCCATGTTTTATCTAATCCATGTTTATTAAAACATTTATACACGATTTTCTGCCTTTTATGTATTTTTTTCCTATTTTTAGAAAAAACATTTCAATCCTTGACTTATCTAAAATTTAACTTGGAGAAAGGGATAGGTTAGATATGTGATATTGCATTTAAATACTCCCAAATTGTCGCTCACTGTTTACTGAATAATTCACAGATTTCCAATGATGTGAAATTATATTTTTATTAAGAACTTAAATTTGTTATGCTTCTAAGTTAATTTATGTTTCCTTCACATAGAGAACATTAGGCCAGTGCTATATTGCACTCACTGCTGTGATTTTATCAGTCACTGAAACTTCTAGTGAAAAATTCTTCTCTAAAATTTTTCACTTTCTGGATTCCTCACATACATACTTTTCTTTCAAATAAACTTCAGAGTTATTGGATCAAATTTCTAAAATAAACCACCAAGGAAATAAAATCAAAATGACATTACACAAAGTTCATAGAATACTTTAGAAAAAACTGATCTCTTATAAATTTTACCTTTAAAAATACTTAAAAAAACACAAAGTTTTCTTGTATTAAAATCTTATTACTGGGAAAAGGGCTCTTTTCTTCCCTTCCAATGACATTACACAATGACATTACACAAAGTTCATAGAATACTTTAGAAAAAACGGATCTCTTATAAATTTTACCTTTTAAAAATACTTTAAAAAAACACAAAGTTTTTTTAAATTAAAATCTTATTACTGGGAAAAGGGCTCTTTTCTTCTCTTCCATTACATATTTGTTATTGTTTATATATTCTCCATATAGGAAAAAGCTGTGGGGACTTCCCAACTTCTCATATTGTTTCTAAGTTTTTCCCAGTTAATTCCCTTAAATTTTGTTTGAATAAATTGTTGCTCTTGTATGAGAGTAAAATTATTTCTTATCCTTTTCCAATATTCCTTACTTTCCCTAAGGTAATTTTATTAGCTAGTTTTTTTTTTAAAAAATTAAACAATAGTGGTGATGGCGGGCATCCATTTCTCATTCTAGCCTGAACTGTTCCATCCTAAGCCAAGAGGCAAGAGTCAGAGTTTTTCATAAGACAGGTAGATAAAGAGAAATAGAGAGACCTAGGTAAGGAAGCATTCTTCACTTTCTAATTTCCTAAGAGATTTTAAATTTATAACCAAGAAAGAATACTAAATTTTTGTTAATTTTTGTTAATGTCCTTTTTGGTATCTATGGAAATGGTATAATATAGAAATGTAATAAATATATTTTATATACATATATATAAAGTTTTTCACCCTTTCAACTCATCTATATGGAAAATATTGCCCTTATAATCTGAAATAGCACTCTGTGGTTATGATGTAGTTTGCTTTCTGTATTTTGTGGATTTTAGTTGAAAAATTAATTTCAAAAAATTTTCCCCACTAATGTTCACCAGTGAAGTGGATCCATTGTTTCCTTCACATACTTTTGTTTTTGAAATATAGTTTTGGTACCTTATTTATGGTATGTGACCATCTAAATCATTTGGAAGTTTTTCTTTCTCTTTGCTATTATTTACAAGATTTTATTTATTTATTTATTTATTTATTTTTATTTATTTTTTTTGAGACGGAGTCTCACTCTGTCGCCCAGGCTGGAGTGCGGTGGCCGGATCTCAGCTCACTGCAAGCTCCGCCTCCCGGGTTTACGCCATTCTCCTGCCTCAGCCTCCCAAGTAGCTGGGACTACAGGCGCCCGCCACCTCGCCCGGCTAGTTTTTTGTATTTTTTAGTAGAGACGAGGTTTCACCGTATTAGCCAGGATGGTCTTGATCTCCTGACCTCGTGATCCGCCCGTCTCGGCCTCCCAAAGTGCTGGGATTACAGGCTTGAGCCACCGCGCCCGACCGATTTACAAGATTTTAAATACCACTAGAGGTATTTGCATTTTCATGTTTGATAGGATTCATTGTTGAAATCTTCTGGCCTAAATGCTCGTTTTGAGTGGGAGTTATATTTTTCTGTCAATTTTGTTGAGTTCATCTTTGGTTAATTGATCTGTTTTTCTTTTCTATTTCACCTAGGCTAATTTTTTTCTAATTCATATTTTCTAAGGGTGTCATGAATTATATATTCACATTTTCTAAGATCTTTGCATAGTTTTCTTTTAATTTCCCCTCACTGTTTAATTATTATGCTTTTAAACATTACTGCTTTGGTATATTCATATTGTCTTCCTCTTTGCTTCCTTAATAACCTTTTCCTTTATCGATTATGTCTTTATTTTACTTGTGGGTTATTTTATTTTGATTTTCTACTTTGCTAATTTATAATTGATCTTGATTTTTCCTTCTGCTTTATTTAGGTATTTTGTTGCTCAACTTTTTCTAACTTCTTAAATTGTATGTGTAATTCAGTTTTGAAAACTACTTGCTAGAAAGATGTTTTAAGCTATGGCCATTTCATTGTTAACTAATTTAACCACATAACTGAGGATTAATTATGTAGTATTTAAAATTAATATTATTTTCTAAATGTTCTTCAATTTAATTTTTATTTTTATTGTATCTTGACACGTGACTTGCACATAAGAGTTTATACAAATAGTAAACTTTATAATTATACCACTTAACATTTCTGTCATTTCCTCCTTTGATTTCCTATCACTTCAATTTATTTGGATGTATTTTTATTTGAATTATATGATTTATAATGATCATATCTTTATTTGGGATGGTAATTATGATTATAAAACTATCTCTTGGTTGTGATACTTTTATCTTAAATTCATCTTTATGTAGTAATAATGATCAATTCTCAGCTTTCTTCAGATTTGTAATTGCCTCATTTGTTTTTTCCCATGACTTTATTTAGAACAGTTTCTAATACCTTTACTTTAGAAATATCTCTATTAAAAAGCATTTTGTTGGGTTGGTTGCTAGATTCAATCTGAGAATCTATTCTTTCCATAGATGAGTTGATATATGCTCTACACAAAGAAGCTTGGCCTTAATTTTGTCATCTGAATTTGTGCTCTAAATTAGCATTGCAGTCATCCTTATTTCTATTTCTGACATCAAGATTTAGCTACATCATCTGCATCTTTCTTCATTTCCTTCAGGTTATGAAGGGTTTCTGTAAGATTTATTATCAGTTATTACATCTTCTACTATAATGGTCCTCAGGCTGTCATGCTGTAGTGTATACCACTGAAACCTGGGGCATAGAAAAATGTAGATTACTAAGCTTTCCCCACTAAAGATTTTGATCCATACTGTCTCAGCTAGAATCTACTTTTAGGCAGATGTCCCAAGTGACTGTCATGTTGGCAATCTGCGATAGATCCCTTGAGAAACACTGTCATAATGGGAATCTATGTTATCTATGCTAATTTTATTATTAATCTTTAACTTCTGGATTCATAAGCTCTAAAAATAAAAGAGTAAATACTAAGTTCTTGTTATAAATTAGCAAACAAACATCTCCTCTCTCCTCAAAAATACCACTGCATAATTTTAATTTATATTATAAGATTATTTTCCTGTTTCACTGTTTTTACACATATTTAGTATCTAGTTTTTAAAATATTTCAATTCGGTTTTATCTGGAAACCTTAACTCCTGGACGTGTATAGCTTTAGTTCTACACGTTATCTTATTATTATTATTATACTTTAAGTTCTAGGGTACATGTGCATAACGTGCAGGTTCTACACATTATCTTTAGTTCTAAATGCTCGCATACCGGTCTTTCCTGTTCCAAAGTTCCTAATTTTGACTACCTTTTACTTGAGTCTAGATTGTTATATTACAATATTATTTCCCACAAATAAGGACTCATAGATGCTATTCCTTAATGCCTTGCAAATTGAGGATAAAGTATCTTTCATTTGTCATTATGAATCAATAGTAATAACTTAGGTTATACTTTCTCCCGTTCAGAAACTTTTAAGACATTTTCCATTGTCTAACAATATTTAATACTGCTGTGGAGTATATTAAAAGCTAACTTTCTTTTCTCCTTGTAGGGCATTCACTTTTTCTTACTGGAAGTTTAGTAATTTCAGAGGAATATAATAAGTAGTTAAATACGTTGTATAATTTTTAATCTTGGAACCCATTACATCCTTTTAAACTTGTTATACATACCTGTAAATAAATTAATTAATGCAATTATTAATTAATTTCAAATGGTGCTAATAGGTACAGCAAAACTTTTCCAGGGAACAACCTGGTAATTAGCGGGATTAATTACTTTCATTACATATATGTACAAATACAGAATGTACAGCATAGTAGTTAAGTATGTAGGTTCTGTAGTCATATTTTCTGTTCAACCACTGCTTAGCTACCTAACATTAAGAAAGTTAATCATGTTCTGCGGGTCTCAGCTCACTACTCATAAGAATATAATGATAACAATATGGGGTAATAATAAAGACTGATATATGTAAATTGTCTAAGCACGTAGTAGGTATTCAAGAACAGTTTATTATTGTTATTATTATTAATATTTTCAGATAGAGTCTCCCTCTTTCACCCAGGCTGGAGAGCAATGGTGCAGTCTTGGCCCACTGCAACCTCCACCTTCGAGGCTCAAACAATTCTCCTGCCTCTGCCTCTCTTGTAGCTGGGACTACAGGCATGTGCCACCATAACCAGATAATTTCTGTATTTTTTCTAGACAGGATTTCACCACGTTGCCCAGGCTGGTCTTGAACTCCTAGGATCAAGTGATCTGCCTGCCTCAGTCTCCCAAAGTGCTGGGATCTCCAGGTGTGAATCACTGTGCCCAGTGAAGAAGTGTTTATTATTATCAGCATTTTTATAATTAGGTTCTGACATTAGACTTAAATATTTTTTTCTATTCCATGTTTTCCATTCTTCGCTAACATTAAGGTTCTGCATGGTTGATCCACAGTACCTGTTCTGTATATTTATTATGCTTCTTCTGAGAGATTTTTATCTATAAAACCTTTTCCTCTGCATTTGGCATGATTTACTACAACCTGAACTTTGTGTTACTGCCTTGATTTTTTGGCCCAACTGATTATCTTTCTTACTGTTTTAGACTGATTTGTTAGTTTCTATAAGGATTGCTTTGCTTTCGTTTTCCCTCTTTTAATCTCTTCTTGTTTATTATTTTATTTTTGATTTTTGTTTCACATATTCTTTCAATTTTGGTGAGAAAATATTTTGTTACAGGATGTTTTCATTTATCTTGAAATATACTTTTTAAATATACTTTTGAGATACTTTTAAATACATTTTTAGTATCTTGAAATATACTCTTTTTTTTTTTGGAGATATTGTCTTGCTCTGTTGTCCAGGTTGGAGTGCAGTGGCGTGATCTCAGCTCACTGCAACCTCCAGCCCCCGGGTTCAAGCATTCTTCTGCCTCAGCCTCCCTAGTAGCTGGGATTACAGGTGCCCACCATCACACCCAGCTAATTTTTTGTATCATTAGCAGAGACATGTTTTCACCATGTTGGCCAGCCTGGTCTAGAACTCCTGACCTCAAGTGATCCGCCTGCCTCAGCCTCCCAAAGTGATGGGATTACAGGCCTGAGCCACTGGGCCCGGCCAGAATATACTTTTTAAAAATATAAAGGTCATTATCTGTCTTTTGCATATCGAGGTCTTCTCCTTGCCTTCCCCATGTGGTAGTTTTCTCACTTAGTTGTCACACTGTTTCTTTGTTTAGATGCTTCATCTTGATGGAGACATTGCTTCTGGGTTTTCCATATGTTCAATTAAAATTTAGATAGATTTCTTTTGATTCTGCTTGCACTAATTACTGGACCTGCTTATGCATCTCTGCATCTTTGCAGAGCCTCAGTTTGAGATGGGTATTGATAGTTTTTATTTTGTTTTTCTATTGCCATTTTATTATTTGTGGCTTTTGGAAAGAGAGGATAGATACTACACACGGGATTTTGGATTCTTCTCTCTCTCCTCTTTTCCAGCATTTATCACAATTGGACCAAGTTAAACATGTTTTCTGTTTCTTCCTCATTTGTGGGAGTGCAAGGTAATTGTGCGCATATACACTGTGTGTATGTGTTTGTGTGTGTGTGTGTGTACTACCACACTCTCAGATGGCTATTAGGTATGTAAACTACTATAGAACCTTCCTAGGGAACAACCAGACAATATATATCACCACTTTAGAGTCATATATCTTTGAACCTAGCAAATCAATTTTAAGAAGTGTATCAGGAACAATGGTGTTTTAAACCTGTCAGCAATGTGATGTTGATTTTATAGTTGTTTATAATGGAAAACCACCTAGAAACAATGCAAACATCAAACAATAGGTGCTCATTGAATATATGTTAAATAAATTATGGCACACACATTCAATTACATATCTTATAGCTATTAGAAATGGTGTATACTTATACTTAAAGATATGAAAAGGTAATTAGGAAATAACTATATATAGAAGATTAGAATATGATTTTTATATAAAAATATGTCATTAAATGTGAATAAAAGGCAATGTTGATAATGATTATATCTGTGTGGGAGTGTGCAGGTGATTTTCACTATCTTTTGTGTAAATTTAAGAACTACCATGAATTTGTTTTATAATCAGAAAAATAGCTATAGAACTAAATAAAATCTAAGAAAGATACACAATCCCTGCCACCATCTCCAGAATAATTACAACTATTATTTGAATGTCCTTTGCCTGGTACTACATACGGCTGTTAGTATAATTATTTCACTTATTCTTCTCAGCAGCTCTATAAGACAGAAATTAGATTTTTAGTTTTCAATTGAGGAATTAAAGCTTGGAAAGGTTAAACATGTCTAATGTCACACAGCTTATAAATGACAATGCCTGAATATGAACCCAGTACATATAACCATAAAATCCACTATTCTTCCCAGTACCTTTTGCAATTGTGACATATATCTTGATGCTCTTACAGGTTACAAGTTTACTAGAAAGCTCGTTATTTCAACTTTCAAATACTAGACCTTATTTCATAGTGTGAACCTAAAAGAGGACTCAAAGGACAGCAGAAAGACATACCCAACATAGAAAAGTATAAAAACAAAAGACATTAGAATTCATATTTCAATTTATAAAATTCATTTTCATTGAACATTTTTGTTAATATGACACTTTATGAGATAGAGGAAGAAGTCTTAACAAATTAGTGTTCAAATCATAGGATAAGAGAGTATTAACTCTTTCAAGCCATCAACTGAACAATTTAATGCGCCAATGAGCAAATTTTCAAAATATCCTCATCATCTGAGGATATCCTGAATTTTCATGTGGTTTTATGCAGTCTTTACAACAATCATGTAGTGTGTTTGATTTTGGTTTTCAGAAATACAGCCTTCTTCAGTCATTTTCATCATAAATCCAACTTTCATACATATTTTCTTCTACATAATTAACAATCGACCCAGAATAATGCCCAATCAAATCAGTCTACTTTAATTTCAACAAGACTAACTAAAGTTAAAAAATAAGGACAGCAGCAACAACATAAATGAGATAGTCTGAGAGCACAGACATAGTAGGTGATGGAATGTTTAGGGGATTGGAACAAAAAATAGTGATTAACAAAATTTCAAACATCTCTTCTGTAATGTAATTATTACTATTTACTAGACTTTGCTACTATATAACACAAGTAATGAAGTCAAAAAGTGACAAAATCCAGAACAAAGAAGCAATTCAGTAGCTTATCCATTTTGTCCCTACCCCAAAGGCAACAACAATGATGTACTAAAGATTCTGGAGTCAAAGCCACAAAATTAAAGGAGAGCCTTATACTTAGAATATATAATAATGGAAGCACTTCTGGCATCAAGTCCTCATAGAACAGATTCACGAATATCCAATATCATTTGCTAAACACTGGAGTTGAACAAGTAGTAGATGATAGGGTGGAATGGTGACAATTATCTTTTTCCTCCTTCAATTTGGAAAGCAATATGAATGACAACTTGCCAATTAAGATCACCAACACATGAGGATTCAGAAACTAAACTATGAGTCAAAAACAGGCTTTCTTTAGAGTTCATTTAAGTCGAGAGTTTTGGTAAGCAACAATGTCAATTATTGGCTTTTATCTGTCATTATAGTAATGATGAGCCTGCCAATACAATACCTATTTGTAAAATAAATAACAAGAAATCAACAAGGACTTGATGCAAGCGTAACATTCTTAGACACAAGTTAGCAATGTAGACAAATTTCTGAATTCTGAGCTAACCAACAAAAGGAATGATTAAGTCTCCACCTACTCAATCCAAAGCATCTGAAAAAAACCAAGCACAACAACAAAACTAAGAAATAATGATACTCTTGTCCTCTCAGGACAAATGAAAAGAATTCTCAAAATACGATCCATTTAATTTCTTTCCCTAACACAACAATAATTCCTGAGCGAAACACCAAAGCTTAGGTTCACCAAAGCTATACTGAAAAACTAAACCTAGGAAAGCCCCACAAAGGTCTCCTGAAAAAATTTTAGCTTATCCCCAAGACTCTGTGGACACATGTTCATAGGTTATCCGCAAAGACCCCACACATTTTTTTAAGGGAACAGCTAAACAAATTGGCCCCAACAGAAATACAAATAAATGGATTAAAAACTGGCTATCTAACCGTATACAGAGAGAAATCGTAATTGGTAGTCCGTCTAGTTGGGGAGAGGTTTCCAGTAGGGTCCCACAAGGATCGATATTGGGTCCCATTTTGTTTAATATCTTTATAAAAAATCTGGAAGACAAAGTAGAGAATGTGCTAATTAAGTCGATTGATGCTACCAGATTAGGCCTGATGGTTAAAGTAAATTGGATATAGATAAATGCTACTGGTCTTTAGAAATCCTTTAGATCAAGGCTAACAGAGAATGGGAATCTGAATAAGTTTTTAAAAAATGTTTTGTTTTTTAAAAAAAACATCAAAATCCAAGCAGTAGAAGTAAATTGATTGAAAGTATCTTAGTGGCTTTGCATTAGAAAAGATTACGCACAATGGATAAAGACAACACAAAGAGTCACAGCACCCACGAATGCAGAATAAAGAACACTCTTAAATGGAGATCTCTGTGGTGCAGCTTTAGTTAGAAAACTGTTGGCTGCAGGTGCATTTGATATGTGCAAGTACCATGGTGGTAAAAAGGTAAGAATAACTTGATTCTCAAATATACATGTTTTTAGTATTTGGCAGAAAAATAAACAAGGAAACAATATAAAGCTTAAAAGAAAAGTAAGGGGAGTTGAAACCTAAAGCTATGGGCAGGAACAGTGGGTGAAATCAATCAAAAGCAAATTCCATTAGGACACACGCACACACACACACACGCACACACACACCACTAGAAGAATGCAAGAGAACATAGGAAAGACTCTCCTAGCATTAGAATAAAGATCATGTTTAAACTACTTCAAAGGACACTTTGGAAAAAATATTCAGTAGACCTCATGTTGGTTTAAATTTTATTTTTAAAATCTTAATACAGTACTACTTGTCGAATGAAGACAACTGTGAAAGTGACACTTGCTTATAAACTTTCATGTGCAGGTAGCTGGGATTTTTCAGGTGAAATCAACTGAGTTGGAATATATAAACTAACATGGAATTAACTTTTCAGTTTTTGTTTGTTTGTTTTTTATTTATTTATTTTTATTTGCCAGCACACTTGTATGTACACTGGAGAAGGATAGAAAAATCCAGATCAGAACTTGTAAATGCTTGCTATGCGACCTTGTCTATTTCACCTTCTTTAGGCACATAGGCTTTTACGTCGATGAAATGACAGGATGGAAATTATTTAAGAGCTGCAAGTTCACTTATTAAAACAAAAAGGGAAGGGAAGCTAATACAGAAAAGAGGCTGAAAAAAAAATGCGGCAGTATCTGCTGAATCAACACTGGGCTCCCACCTAGGCAGGCTTCCCGTTTTCAACCCCGCCTGACCTCAGGACAGAGCATGTGTTCAAAAATCACTTTCAAAAATCTGACACACTCCTTCCAGCTTTAGGAAATCACCAGAGGAAGGTGAAAAATTTAATCCCACTCCGATTTTCCCAGAGCAGCCAACAACACTTAGCTGATTATAAGTGCTTGATCTTGGGAAAAAAAATAACTATAGAATTACAGTTGAAAAGAAGGGACATTCTTGATAAGAAATGGGGTGGTATTATTCATGATGCTGACACAAAAGACAGCACCACATAATCAGGAGCAACGTGGACCTCCTCTAACATTGCATGCTGGGTGAACAAAGAAACAGTGAGAGTCCGGAAAGCTTGATGGTCAGCGTTTTGTTTTAATCTAATCAAAATGCGTTGTAGGTTTTCTGCTGTGAGAAATAATTAATAAAGTTTGATGCAGTTGATTTGCTATAGATTTTACAGCTAATACCCTTTGAAAAATGATTTTCTTGATTTGACTTTAAAATTTCTAACACAAAACTTTCGCCTCTAAACAATACTCTGTTTTAGGCAGGTTACTGCATTCCACATGGTAGAGCATGTAGAACACATACGCAAGCATCACCAATACGGGGACTGCACATTTTATTTTAAAAAGTAATAATGCTTACCACTTACTGTATTTTAATATTTTATTAATATTTATCACTTACTGAGTGCCTACCATGTACTGAGGACTATATTATCCTCTTTCCACATTATCACAATTGTGTTCATAAATAACTTTATGAGAGGAATTAACCCCATTTTACAGATGAGAAAACTAAAGGGCCAAAGAGGCCAAATTTTTTGTCTACTGTCACACAGTCGTTAAATGGGAAGGTGAATATTGAACTTGAAAGACTCTAAAATATTTGTTCAGAACCATTGTTCTAAATCATGACTCCTGATGTCTTGATTCTCACACATGCTGCTCAAAGAAAATGGAGAAACAACTTTGCTAAAGAATATTTAGATGACAAGGATATTATTTTTTTCAGTACCTCAGTTTCTTATGTCTGAAAACAAGAAGTTATGGGGAAGCTATCCCGTGTACTGCAGAATGTGTAGCAGCAACCTGGGCCTCTACACACTAGATACCAGTAGTAAACCTCATCCCCTAGTTTTTACAACTAAAGATGTCTCCAGACAATGCCTAATGTCCTGTGGGAGAAGAAAATGCTCCTGTTTTGAGAACCATTAAAAAATACGAAATAATCTCTGGTATCTTTTTTGTTCTCTCCTATTCCATCACTTGAATGGTCGGGTCTACCTTCAGCCAAGAGGATAGGCTTTTCACCACTATGGGGTAACTGCCTGGTGAACTTTTCTCTATTTCCATTTTAGAACTATCTGAAGCTCTGCAGGTTCAGTTTGTATTAAACCTTCTCTCTCCAGGTCTTAACTTTATCGTTTAAATGCAAATTGGTATAAAAAATAGGGTAGATGAAAGTGAAGAGATCAGATGTTATTAAGTTAGACTTGCATTATGCAATTGATTTAGACTCATTTCAAACTGAAGTTCTATGAGATAGTGTTACTTATTTATTTATTTATTTATTCATTTATTTATTTATTCTCTTTTCTTCTCTAAGACTACCATGTCAGGAAAATCAGAAAATAGGTTTAGAAAATACTCTTTCATTTGACAACCTGAGAGAACCACAATGGTAAGTTGGAATCTATTGGTAGATTCCAGTAAGTCAAACCTTGGGTATGGGTAAGAATTTGACAATTTCCTAGACCCTTATGGTGTTTTGGTTCCAAGGGCCATACTTAAAATTTGCAATGTTGCAAATATCATCTTCTAAGCAAGAAATGCCTTGGATTAGACAATAATCTAAAACCAAATATTGGACCTATGGATATGTGAAAAACATTACTGAGTTAGAAGCTTCCATATGGTTTGCTCCAAATACAACTTAATGGTAGAGATTATTTATGCTTTGCTGTCCTTGGAATTAAATTGAAGTTAGAAATATCAAAACATCAAAGAAATAATCAGTTTTTGTTATAATTAATAATTCCAGATTTTTTTTTTTTTTTTTTTTTTTGAGACGGAGTCTGGCTCTGTCGCCCAGGCTGGAGTGCTGTGGCCGGATCTCAGCTCACTGCAAGCTCCGCCTCCCGGGTTTACGCCATTCTCCTGCCTCAGCCTCCGGAGTAGCTGGGACTACAGGAGCCCGCCACCTCGCCCGGCTAGTTTTTTGTATTTTTTAGTAGAGACGGGGTTTCACCGTGTTAGCCAGGATGGTCTCGATCTCCCGACCTCGTGATCCGCCCGTCTCGGCCTCCCAAAGTGCTGGGATTACAAGCTTGAGCCACCGCGCCCGGCCGCAATTCCAGATGTTTTAAAAGGATTAATGTTTTCCTAGTCCCATCATGATGAACTATTTATTGGTCCAATATTACACACTACTTTATAAACAGTATTTAGGACAGATACGAAAATCAGACTTTTCTTTGGCTTTTGCTAAACGTCTAAATGTGGTTTCTGGGAAAAGACATATAAAAGTACTCTGTTAGTGCAGAAAGTGCTATAACAGGAAGCCAGGTAAAGTTTAATATAGAGAGTAAAGAGAGCTGGCTCTACGGGGACTACCATCAAAAACCTTAAAGTGGTGATTCTCAAATTTGGATGCAGATTAGAATAACCTAGGGAACTTTTAAAAATTATGATGCCAATGGTTTCTCCAAGAAAATCAAATCAGAATTTCTGGGGAAGGGACCAAGGCTTCAGTATTTTTTTTTTTCAGTCTGTGCAGGTCATTCCATTGGCACCCATGATTGGAAAATACTGACTTAACAAATAAACAGGGTTTACAGTTTTGTGGGAATTATTTGACCATGTCTGACTTAAGCAAGATGGTGGCCTCATATAGTCAAATGCTGCAATGGTAAGTGGTATATGTGCAAGGCATTATCATTTAAGGGGAAAATTATTTGTCTTTTCCCCCCTACTCTTCTTATATTCTTCTGATTACTTCCAAGAGAGTCTCAGTTTGTTGCTTGGTTGGTCTGTAACACATCTCTATACTTGCTTATCTTTAAGTAAAAGAGAATGCAGATTTAAGGACCAGAGACTTCATCTAGTATAAATTAGAAGTTAATGATATAGTTTTTAAAATTTGTTATATATATATATATATATATATATAAAGCTATTGTCCAGTAAGTAATACTGACTGAAGTGACATTAAATTTCCTTTTTAAATAAATTAGGTGAATAAATTTGAAGAAAGCATAAATAATTACAGGTACTATACTCATATGTGGGAAAAAATCATAAAGGTCTTCTCATCTTTGAGCACTCCTCCTGTTAATGAAAAGGGCATCCCAATCTTGTGTCATGAGTTTGGTCTGTAATTGTGCTTCCATAATTCATTGTTTGTGAGATTTGGGGAAAATTACCCATTCTCTTCCCTGGGCTTGGTTTCCTCATTTGCTCAACAAAGTCATCAACCTGTATTGCTAGCATTCTTCCATGAGTTTAAGAAGCAAGGAGGGCGTGCCCTTTGAATTTACCTTGTTGACGTCCAGGCGCATCTTCTCATTGTTGGCACTGGCAGCCTTCTCAGCTGCTTTCTTTTGGCGTTGGGGCCCCCTCCCAAAGAAGATGTAGTTGACTAAAGCATATTCCAGAAGGGCCATGAAAACGAAAACAAAGCACCCCATCAGGTACATGTCAATGGCCTTCACATAGGGGATTTTAGGGAGAGTTTCCCGGAGGTGGGTGTTGATTGTGGTCATTGTGAGGACAGTTGTGATTCCTGAAAAAAAAAATGGGAGAGTTAGAGTAATAATGTTCCTATCTCCTTTCTTCTTTCATAATAGCTGGAAAGGTGATCTATATTCATTTTCTCATTCATATATGCCACAGCCTATTTATTAGGCCCTTATTATTTTATGCTAGCCCTGTGATAGGGTATGGAGATAGGAACAAATTAACTTACAGTGATCACTGAACATTTTGATCACTTCTTTTAATTAAATCTTTGTATTCATAGTTATATATCTAGTGGGGGTTTAAATGAATTAAATGCTATGATGGGCACATGTGTAAGGTGAGAGTTGAGAATATGGAGAGGACTCTAGGTCAAATTTCTGATGTGGCAGGGACAAGGTTAGGAAATAGAGACTTTTAAGTTGATTTCTGAAGAATGAGTAAAAGTCACCCAGGCAACCCAGAACTGGGGGTCAAAAGTCATGTTTGACTTACGGGGACTGCTGGTAGAGAGAGCTTTTATATCAAGGTTGGATTTCGGGGAGAGTACACAGCCCATTACCATGATCTCAGGAAAATCATTGTGAGTACAGTGCAGGACAGGATGGGAAGAATCGTGAGAAGAGTGGAGGTTATGAGCCATACAGAGAGCCTAATGGGGGAGTTTCAACTTACAATTAAAGGCAATGTGGAGCAGGGGCCAGCTTCAAGCAAGGGGGCAATTTGCTTTTAGAACAATCACTGTGGTGGCAGTGTGGAGGATGGGGAGAAGCAGGCATGGCAAGAGTAAAGAATGCCAGTTAAGAGGTTTTCAGACTAATTCAACTGAATAATGAAAGTGAAGTCAATTAAAATAACAACAAGGGTATTGAAATTAAAGAATACATTATACAGGCAATATAAATAAATGATTATAAACATTTGGGAATTAGAAGTGGAGGGTAACAGAGAAGCAGGAATCATACTCCTCAGGTATATGGACCCGACAATTAGGTATATAATGCCCAGATAAATAACACAGATGCATTCCAGGACTCCTTATGGAAAATGTGACACTGGGTCAGACTGTAATTGTTCATCCTGTTGAGTTGGTATCTCTGACAGTGGGAAGTAGTTTCCCTCTAAGCTGTAATTGGAAGGTAAATGCACTGAAAGTCCAAGGTCCTGAGTATGATAAAGTCCAGCTTTGTAGCAAAATAGTGACGTGAAAATAGACAAAGATCAGAGGTCAAGATCACAGAAATGGAAAGTCGTAGAGTTGCCATTGGAATGAGAATCTTTCTGACTCAGGAATCCAGGCCCTTAAACACTATCCAATAACACGTGCGAAAGTTAAATTTCATTCCTATGATTTTTGGGGAACATAGTTTTCTGATTTAATTTTATCTCACTAGTAATAATGTCATAGTTTCCATTTTGTTTTTATACTCCACCAAGGAACAGCTACAGAAAAAACAAATCTGAGCATTTGATTCAGAGCACACCCATAAAACCTTGGTCTTGCTTTAGATACAGGTATCTTACATTTCTCATGTCTTCTGTATAGCCATCATTTTGAGACATTTTCCAGTTTCAATTTTCTCTTCATCATTTCAACTACGGATGATCCTGTATCATATGTATATAATAAAACTGACATTGCTGATTTTACTATTTATCTAAATCTCATTTTTAAAGTATTTCTGAACCTAGTAAAAAATTGCTCACATAAAGACATTTTAAAAATGTCTTCTAAAACCCAATAAATTATTTATTCTTCCTGTAATAGATACAAAAAAGACAGGTTTCAACTTTGGAAAAATGGGATATTTGCAAATTTTATTCATTCTTTCATTCCGCAACTGTTTACTGAGCACCATTCCCCATGCAAGACACTGCAGATATAAAACTAGATATGGACCTTTCTTCCATGGATCTTTCATTGCTGAAGGGGAAAAGGACATCACACAACTAAGTAAACATAAGTTATAACTGTGGTTAGTCTCAACACAGGGGAGGTCTATGGCACTGCAAGTGTATATATCACAGGTGCTTGACTCAGCCTGAGAGGTCATTCCTTCTTCCTTCCATCGTTGAGCCACATAATTTAATTTTAACCCCGTAGCTGAAGTGATCCCTTTAAAACAGAAATCAAATCATGCCACTTTTATGCTCATTCAATGGCTATTTCATTCAAAATAAAAGCAAAACTTTGCCGTGGCCTACCATCCCTTTGTGACAGCCCTTTTGTGATCTTTTAGGCCCCTTTCACTAACATTGTCTTTGCTACTTCCCCTGAACTCACCTGGCCTCATAAGCCTCCTGCTGACACTCTTGGATTGCTCCCACCCAGGGCCTTTGCAGTCATCTGG
The DNA here is from genome assembly GCF_003255815.1 of Theropithecus gelada. Classification (NCBI taxonomy): domain Eukaryota; kingdom Metazoa; phylum Chordata; class Mammalia; order Primates; family Cercopithecidae; genus Theropithecus; species Theropithecus gelada. The sequence continues at coordinate 157,873,796 of NC_037673.1, forward strand.
AATATTATCACCCAGATATCCACATTGCTCTTAATCTTCAAGTCTTAGTTCCAATGACAACTTCTGAGTGAAGTCGGCCCTAATTATTCTAAACTGAACTCCTAACAAACCCATGCCCCCTTGCTTTATATCCTTCTATAGATTTACCATATTGTATAATTTATGTGGTTATTAAATTTATTGCATATCTTTTACTGCTAGATATAACTTTCAGAAGACTGATGTATCTCCAGTGCTTAGTACAATTAGCATATGTTAGGTATTTAACAATTATTTGTTGAATAATAAATGAGTGGCTCTTCTAAGAAAGTAATGATTGAATTGAGGTCTCATGGTAAAAGTGAACAATTCAACATTTTAAAGGGAATAGTCAGAAACCACAATAAACAAGATTGTGTAAAAGGCCATTAATTTACTTTATCTGAAGTTAATAACAAAAATGTTTATGAAATGTAATTTATTCTCCTCTTGTATTTGTTAGAAAAAAAAAATCAAGCATAAGATGAGAGATGCCACAGATTACTTCTCAATATTCTTACTTTGTTGTCTCCTGCCTTAGCCATGCTACTCTGAAATGTTAATAAGACTTTAGAATTCTTTCTGTTTATCCATTTGCTACACACCACATTGTCTCGTCTTTCATGCAGGAAAAAAAGGTGGAAGGGAACTCTTCTTACGTAAAGAAGCACAGACACAAATTGAACAATTATGCAAGCAACATTACATGAAATATGTTTCAATAAAAATATCAAACTGATGGGACTAATCTCATTATCAACAGCTATACGGTTAACTAATAATGACCTGAAAGAGCTTTACTTCATGTTTAATTGATTTAATGCTGAATCAGATCACCCAAAGTCTCATAGCTAAACTCTTGCAGTGTGAGAGGTTCAGTTCATCATGCATCACAAATTTCAGGATAAGGAAAACGCGTGCATGCAAACGCAGACATGTACACACAGAGTCAAAGTCCACAAGCAGTAATAAAATGACCTACCTAATGCCACCCTTGCAGCTGAAGCATCGTAGTTAATCCAGAAGGAGACCCAGGAGAGGATGGTAATCAGGATGGAAGGCATGTATGTTTGCAGGATAAAGTAGCCAATGTTTCTCTTAAGCTTAAAGCTGAGGGATAACCTGGGATAGGAACCTAGAAAGGCAATTTTAGAACATCATCATTATCAATCAGTATTTATAGGATACTTTTCTGTAACGGTCCATAAACAGTACATCATCTCTCAATTCAGATTTAGCTCTTGGTGAAGGACACTTTCTTCTGCAAAAGTAGTCTGAGAGCCCTGAGTTTCTAATTACCAGGAGTTACTTAGTGTGGAAAGCATCCTGTACTCATCAGTAATTAAAAGAATTCCAGCTCTTCCCTACTCAGCCTCATAGAGTGAATCAAACATGGTCCTCCTCTGTAATTGTTAGGACAATTTGAGACAGTCCTTTTCTTCACTCTTTCAATTGTTTCTTAGTAAGTTCATCCTTTAAGATAGTCTTACATGAGAGTGAGGCTGCATGTTCTGGTCATAGTAAAAGAAAACTCCTCTCAAGCCACAGATTACAGTTTAAGTCTGTGATCAGTGGTGATGTTTCAGGGAATGTGGGTTTTTGTAGGTTTTCACGTATATGCATTCTTTTCTTTTATAATAGTTTCATTGCTTCCGTTGGAGTTCTAAAAGTACACCTGACTCACCAAAAGGTGGAGAATCATTGCTTTTGAACAATATTTATGGGAGATACAACTAAAGAATCAGCTTCCTAAATCTGGGTCCTTTGATGGTGATGACCTGGGGAATTACCCTTTAATAAAACAAGATAACTAATAGTGCACAGTCTTAGACTATAGGAAGTTCACATGATAAGTAGCCAGGGAGAGGATATTCTCATTGTTTGGAAGAAAGCCTTGTTTAGTTTTTGGAGGGCTAGGCTAAGTGTCTGAATATGATAGTAAGAATATTCTAAGTAGGAACTCATTTTCATAGATTTTTAGGAATTCAGCAGACCTCAAACTTAGGAAAAGTTTCTGTTTCTTGTTGTTGTTTTAAAGTTAAAGGCAACTTTGTATTTTTAATAAGTCACACAGCTTTTGCCTGAAGTGGTTTGCAGGCACACAAAGTATCTGACTTCTTAGCAGAAGAGCCATTACAGTATTAGTTATTTCTGTGCCTGTGGGGTTTATTTCAATAAGAAAATTATAAAGAAGCATACCTCTGTGGGTTTAATATTTTTGCCTAAATGAGTGTCTACCAAATGATTACTTTCCTCAGCTTTATTGCTACAAAAATGCAAAAATTTTGCTGATGAAATCAAGTATGACCATCTAAAATCTCCATACTGGAAGGATAAAGATGGCAAAGGCCTCGGGATAATCTTAACACCTGAAACAGCTTTCTGTTCACAAAGGAGGTAAAACTGTGCAAAGAAATCCTTTGAAGAAAACATTAATTCCTCCCATTGTCTTTGGAGAATTTCATGTGATCAGACTTGAATGAACCGCAATTTGGCTCTCCCAGTGATTCAAGGGATTATGATCAATTCTGTGGGAAGCATAATGTTATAATGTTGGGGAAGAGCTCTGAGTCAGGTCTTCCTCTTTCTCTTCCTGTATTCTTTCTAAAAATTAGTTGCTTCTCTAGCAAATGAGATACACTGAGATGATCCTCTCAGCTCTGCTGGGGTGGCTCCTGGAAAGTCATACTATGGGTCCCTAGTGGAGCAATACGCTTCATGGGAAACTGAGGGTTTTCAGTGGATTTGTCTTCTAAAGTCGTTGTGCTTCCCTGGGACATAACTCTAATATAAGTGAACACGTTTAACAAAACATGGTGAAGATTATTTTCCCTTAACACTTTTCCATGATACAAACCTGTGGAAAAAACAACCTTCTTGGTGATAAGTTTGTAATCTACAATAGAGAACTGTGGAAGTTCAATTTTCGTTACTCCTGTTACTGCATTATCATCGCCACGCCAGTAAAATTCAATGTCATCAGTTGTGTATCCATCTGTGAAAGGAAACATACACACGCACACACACAAATACAGAAAACAAAACAAAACAAAAAAACAGACAAAACAGAAAAAAGAAACCTGTTTAGAAGATGAACTATATAAATAATATAAAGATATAGCTAAAGGCTGTTATGTGTTTGGTATCATACAAAACATTTCAAGTCTATTACTGTATTTTATCCTCATGACGATCTCATTAGGGTGCTATAATGAGGCCTATATTAGACTTACAAAAGCTTAGAGAAATTAACAGTATAGACTCTCTTGCAACTAGGAAGTGGTATAGTTGGGACTTAAACCCAGGTTTATCTGATTATGAATCCCATTCTATCAAACATTACCACATTATCATATAACATCATCACATAACCCTAGGTTTACTTTATGAGAAGATAAAATAAGAGAACAATAATTTAAACTATTAGTATAATGCTGAATATTAACAAATTCTCCCCCAATATAAAGCATATGAATTACATTTGAATTTCAAGCCAGAAGTGATTACGAAGAATCATCTGTTCAATATTCATGTAGTTGATTTTGAAATTTGACTTTGTAACATATTTAGTTTCAAAGAAAATCTTCCACAGAAAAGTTCAAAACAACATTAACTTCAATCGCTTTGAGGAGTAGATATAACTGCATAGTGTACATTGGACATGCACAGTGCATTTTGGAGGCATGCTTCCGTTCATTCCACAACTATTTATTAAACACCTACTACGCATATCAGGGCACAGTTGCTGGGGATGAGATTCTGTATAACAAAGACATATTCTCTGTTATTAATGATACTCTCAATTCACAGGGTAGAGTACAATCTTAAGAAATGAGCATACATATAATCCTAGCTAGTAAGAAAACATGTAACAGCAATGAATAAGCACATATTAGATTGTAAACAGTGCTATACAGGGATGTATGCCACAAAATCCAGTGAATATTAATAATATCTTATAAATTCACCCACCCTCCAAAAAAACCCCAAATAAAAAGCATATACCACATTTCATGTGAAGAGATATCACATTCATCTTTTCAAAGAACTTTTGCATCTGGATAGTTGATTTTTACAAGTCTGGGAGACAGGCAAGATGGATATTGCTCTGCCATTTCCAAAAACAACCCAACAAATTTAAAAGACTGCTTAAATTCTTTGCCTTTTGACATATGACTAGTCAGTGTGACAGGGACGTCAAGAATACCAATCTTTGACTCTTAGCCCCAGATGATTTTCAACAAACCACCTCTCCTTCCTCCAAAGAGAGGGAGTTCAATCTTTAAAATAAGGTAGAAAAAAATGGTTTTTTTTTTTTCAAAGAACTAGGATACCTTCAATTGCAGAATCTACATCAAACAGCACAGCTCAAGCTGTATGGTTTAGCTCTTCTAGAAATCTACAGTTCCCTTTTTTTCATAAGAGTAGCCACTTTATCTGATGCAGAACTACAGTTTTTTGGAAGAGTTATAGAGCATTTGAAATTCTAATACCACAACCGAAGGCCTCTGGATATAGTTAACGACTTTCAAAAGGCTTCTTTACTTGCAAACACCACAAACTATATTGAAATCCAAATTGTAGAGTTTTAATTGATTATACACCAGCAATATTTTATTAGTATGATCTAATGAAGAGCCATTTGCTTTGGTAGAAAGTCTTTTTTATGTAACTTTCATTTAAAAGTAAATTTCAGGGCAAGGCACAGTGGCTCATGCCTGTAATCCCAGCACTTTGGGAGACCAGCGTAGTAGGATCACTTGAGGCCAGGAGCTCAAACCATCCTGGGCAACATAGTGAGACTCTGTTTCTATGAAAAAAATGATAAAAAATTGGCCAGGCATAGTAGTACATGTCTATAGTCCTACCTACTTGGGAGACTGAGGTGGGAGGATTAAGTTCAGGCATTTGAGGTTGCAGTGAGCTATAATGGCACCACTGCACTCCAGCCTGGGTGACAGAGTGAGACGCTGTCTCTAAAAATATATATAAATAAATAAATAAAAGTAAATTTCAGACTCATGATTTCAACATACATTCCAGGTATTAAGTGAATTGAATAGTAGACAAATTCTCAGAAAAGAGCCCCTCACTTCCCTCTAAAATTCTCTACCCAATCCTGAGAAGTGAGATGCCTATCCCATAGGATAACTGTACTTTTCCTATGATTTCAAGTTTCCTAATGTGGTGACAAAATACTCAGTCTGAGGCTCCATGTCAAGTGTAATACAATTTCTTATCAGTTCTTTATCCATACCTCTCAGTTATGAAATAGTTCAGAGACAATGACAATCCTACCTTTGATAAACCAGTTTAAAACAACAAAAGGACTACAGCTCCTAAAATCAAACCAAGTACTCAGAAATGCACTGTAAATTTTTTTATTATATAAACATGAAAAAAGGTGTTTATGAAAAAAGATGGTAATCATGTCCCATGAAGTTGCTCCTAACCAAGATTCTCCATGGTTTTCCAAGATAGTAACCAGCAGCATGTTGCAAAATAGCAACTGCCATTTATTGCGTTAGTTGGTGGTATATGCTAGGCACTTTGTTAACTAGACGCCATCCCTTTCTACAAAGAGCTAAAGCCTCTACTTCAAGGACACTGGGTTTAAGATGCCTAAGAAACCAGTAGAGATTCTTATTTAGCTAATCAGGAATTGGCGTGGTATCTGATTTTCTTTTTGATAAGCATTCCAGATAATTCTATTGTAGATGGCACATAAAAACACTGAGAACCACTTGTCTAGCAAATGAAAAAGATAATGATAGCAATTAAAATAAATGCAGTTATTTATTGAGTGTTGTTATTCATTTTACTAGGAAGTCTATTAAGCACTTCACTTTCATTATCTCATTTAATCTTCACAACAATCATTTTATAGGTGAACAGTATTTATATACATTATTTGAAATAATGAGCCCTGATCCTGCAAGTTAGTTACTTTTGTCATTAACTCATCATTGAGAAAACTGAGATTCAGAGAGATTAAGGACCTTGCTAAAAATCACACATCTGGCAAGTGATAGACTACGGACTTGATGCTGTATCTATGTGACTGACCTCAAGGAAAGCATTTTTTCCACTGCATTCCCTGCCCCACCAATAGGCCATAAAAAATACATGCTATGTTCAAGAAATGTCCATTTTCATACGAACAAATGCAGCCATCTTCCAAAGAAGAGAAAAGAAAAATGAAACACTCAGTATTTCTTACATAAAGAACTAGGTCTAAACTAATGGAGTATATATGGTCCTCCAGGTTTCTTTCCTCCTAATCTTCCTCAGTATTTACCTTCTTTTATCCGTTGCTATAAATATTATAACAGAAGCTTATCTGTAGGCAGAGGAATGCGAATGTCTATAGCATTTCAACCAGGTTATATAAGAGACGCTGATTAGTTTTCCAACAGCAGAAACATTATTAAGAACTGCAAACTTTTGGCAAAATGACAGTATTTGCTAGGCAATACCTTGTGTGGAGCAGGCACTCAGTAAACATTATTAAATTAATAAAGCAATTACTTAATGCACATGTGAATTTGAGTTTCTGTTGCTTTATGTAAATGGTTTCTCTAGATGTTTATATATTGTAGAGGATCATGCATTGCATTTTTATTTCTGCCTCTTGCTCTTAGCATAGTGCCGGCACACAGTTAGCACTAAATAAACATTTTCTGAGTGAGTAAAGAAACACCTAATAAAGAGAACTCTGAAGAATAATTCAAGGTTCTTCATTATATATTTCTCCCTATGTATTAGTTCTTCCTAAGTTACTGCACATCTCTTTGTCTTCTGTTTCCTGACCTGTAAATTGTGACACCTAATATAATAATAATAGTCACTTCACAGAGCTGTCAGGAAGAAAAAAAAAGAAAAAGATGTAAAATGCTTAGAACCAGCAGATAATAACGAATATTTCAGTTGATAGTTATTCAAATTGGAATTATTAAAAATGAATGCAAAACATATTTCATGTCCCATTTTGTGGTTATTAAATGAATACACACAATTTGCACAATGGAAAACATAGCTGTTCAACCACACTTATAGAACTCTCCAACGTTTTGGAAATTGCTAATAAGAAGTTTCAAAGTTATTTTGATGTTTTGGGTTTTGGAATCTGACACAATAAGCAGCACACTGTATTTACTTCTGGCTACTGCTAGTCTTAGAAAATACAATCCTCTTGACTTCATTTTAGGCTAACTGAGAATAGAAGATTGCAAATGGAAAGCAAATGTTGCTATTGCATCATTGGTTTCTGAAGACGAAAGAGCAATGAGTTCCATGACAGTTCCAAGATGGTCAAGTTAAAAGACAACTCGATATACTACGTAGAATTCATTTAAAGCAGACCTCGTTTTCTTCTTTTCTTTGGATATTCTCTGGAGGAATATTTAGTAGTCTCTCAAAGTGATTAAAAACTAAAAGAAAACATATGCAAATACATCTGACCTGACTTTTACAGGTTTCATAATAATGATGAGTTAAAAAAAAAAATTTAGATTTCTTTAAAAAGATATCAGAAGGTAATGCACTGAAGTACTTCATTAATGTACTGCAAATTAAACTCATCATTTATATTTTATTAATGGGATTCCAGAAACTGAGCCATTAAATAAGTTTGTATTATGATCAAAAACATAAGACACATAATAATTCAGAGGGCTTATAAATAAACTAAAATACAAATTCACTGGCATTCACCTGAAGAAATTCAAGTTATATGAAATGTTACAAGCCTCTGATCAGGAAGGACAAATATCAAAATCCATAAAATATATATACATATGATACGAATGATAGATACGTTCTCTTTCAAACATTGATGAAAAATATGTATTATATGGGATCTAAGAAATAGAAATACCATTTTAAAGCATTTACATAATAACTAAATACGATCTCACAATTGTGACATTACCTGATCATATAACATAGCATTTTAAAAAGTTTTTTTCTCTGTTTACTGTCAATCTACATATCTATTTTGTTATCTACTAAGTCAATATTTCATTTTAGAATTGTTTTACTGTGCAAAAAATATGAACCTGTGCCAAGATATTAAACAGCAGGAACCAATGAGAACATTTAGAAGAGGTGAATTAATGCCACTATTTATTTTTTCTAGTGGGAAATTAAGGTGACTTATTGTTCTCTCATTACTTATTTAAACTTTGTTTCTCATTTCGATTGGTAAATATTCTAGGATTGTATCCAGTATAGCAATTGTCACATAGCAGTTGCTTTAATCTGTTAATTTTGTCATCATAACCAATTGGCAATCAATGAGAACTATGGGTCAATGTTATTGCGATAGTTCACACTAATCATGGTGGTTTCAATCTTTTAAGAACCATCTTAAAAGGTGCATAAATTTAATGTGTACATCACAGCATTTTATGTGTACACCACAGCACTTTTTGAATAAAATACTTCATCATAAAATAATTTAGCACATACCCTCCATTTGTATCTAAAATGTTGTATAGTTACTATTATTAGTCTGTAAATAACTATTAGTAAAACTTGATTTCTGTTCTCAGAAACACTAACCTGTAACGTGCTTCATGGAAAAGGGTTACACAATCAATATATTTGGGAGTAACTACCCATTTGGGCTCCCTATTATAAAGTCATAAAACATTTAAAACAGTAGTTCAGGAAAACCTGCAATAAGTAATCTGCTTAATTTTACTTACTCCTGGAATATCCCAAATTTATTTAACCATATACATTTTTTAGCATAGAAAAATACCCTCCCTGGTATAATCATTCCATAAAATACTGGACTGCAATTATTCACACATTTTAGGGAAGTCATACACAGTGCTCTTTATTTGTGTCCCCTCGAAAGCTAGGTAAGCACTGGAGAAGACCCACAGTCCCTCAGAGACAGATTCTGATTTGTAGTGGGTTAACCATTTTTCCCTCCAAAAATCTTTCCAGGAGAGAAAAAAGTGGCCATAACATAGAGATAGAATTATCTTTTCATGAAGCAAGAGAGACAAATATTTCAGGGAAGCAGCATGATCGAATGTTCAGCCAGAAGGCAAGCATTCTTCCCATGACTAGCTTGAGTGACCATAATTAGAAGTCTGTCAGTCCACCATTAGAATGAAATCCACTCCATGCAAAGGCCTGTGTGCTCTGCAAAGGTACAGGACTGAGCGCAGTCGATGCCAATTAGAGTCACTGGGATATTTCGAGAGGCAGAGACAGACACACACTTGTCAGCCAGAACTCTTTCAACTCAATATCGAAAGTGTTCCGAAGACACTCTGAGTGATTGCTCTGACTCCTTAATTGCATCTTATTCTTCACTCTGCTCTTTAGATGAACTGCTAGACACACATTTTTTGCTGTCAAATCATTTCTAGACCTCAAGTAGCTCAAAATTATCGGCATAGGGTAGGTCAGGCTTGATTATCTAGTGGCGTCTTAGTAAGGATACCATCAAGTCATGGCCCAGCATTCAACCTTCATCAAAGGTGACCTATTGTTTTTTTGTGTAAGTACAATTTTTTAAATTCAAGTCTTATGATGTAGGAGAATAGGAAATCGTTAATAAGCAAGTAAAATGTCAGATTGTGGGCTTTAAAGACCATATCTTCATTCAGATTCCAATGCCAAACTGTGTATTTGCTGTCTTTCTACGGGAGCAGGGTGATGGGAGCTGTTTCTACAAATTTGGCTCCATAATGTGTTTCTTACATTTTCTTACTTATGTTTGGAGAGACTAAGCCATTAATCTACTGACCCAGGTAAAAGAAACCAGTTAATAATAATAAACAAAATAGCCACAACAGTGATAATATATAGCAGCTACCAACTATAGAGCCCTATGTACCACGCACTGCCTTAAGCTCTTTATAAGGTTCCATCTCTACAGAGAACTGAAGCGTTATCGCTCTCAGGATTCTTCCCCTTCATCTAACCTTGATTTATCCATATGCATGAACTCTAAGTCCTGAAGTAACATTGACAAGTCAGAAAACCTTTGGCATAAAGAGTAGGCCAATGCTTCTTAAGCTGATGTGCACAGAAATCACTTGAAAATCCTGTGAAAATGCAGATTCTGATTTAATAAGTGAAACCCCAGATAGTGAAATTCTAATAAACTCCCAGGTGGTGCTGATGCTATTTGTCCATGGACCATCCTTAGCGTAGCAGGAGATTGGAAGATTTTTACCGAGTGTAAGTCATTTGCCATGTGGTAAGTGTCAGGCAAGAAAAATCTTGGATCTAGCCATATCCAAAGAAGAACAAGGATTTTTTCTGAACAAAAGTTTTCATAAACTCCAACATTAAAATATTTTTTCCTAGTCCGATCTCCTTTACAAGGAATAGAAGAAAACGTTGCTGATGCTGTCTCTATTCAGGGGCATGGTTTCCTTAAATAGTCTATGACCTACACTCATCAATAGCAGAAAATACAGAGATGGGGCTAGGTCCAAAATTTTTCTGCAAATTTGTATTCATGCCAGTTTTATTTAAATATTTTGCCTCATTAGGCTAAGAATACTACATTCTGGCATTGGATTTCTGCATCTTTTATTCATATTCTTCAATAGACTTGTCAGTAACCTTTTAGGGTTTCTGCCTTCCTCCAATATTTATACTACATATGCTGCTACTATTTTTTTTTTTTTTAAGTTGATGGGAAATAACAGATGCTGGTGAGGCTGTAGAGAAACAGGAACGCTTTTACACTGTTGGTGGGAGTGTAAATTGGATCAACCATTGTGGGAGACAGTGTGGCTATTCTTCAAGGATCTAGAAACAGAAATACCATTTGATCCAGCAATCCCATTACTGCGTATATACCCAAAAGATTATCAATCATTCTACTATAAAGACCCATGCACACATATGCTTATTGCAGCACTGTGCACAATAGCAAAGACTTGGAACCAATCCAAATCAATGGATAAACTGGATAAGGAAAATGTGGCACATATACACCATGGAATACTATGCAGCCATCAAAAAGATGAGTTCATGTTCTTTGCAGGGACATGCATGAAGCTGGAAACCCATCATTCTGAGCAAACTAACACAGGAACAGAAAACTAAACACCACATGTTCTCACTCATAAGTGGGAGCTGAACGATGAGAACACATGGACTCAGGGAAGGGAACATCACACATGGGGGCCTGTTGGGGGATTGGGGGCTAGGAGAGGGATAGCATTATGAGAAATACCTAATGTAGATGATGGGTTGATGGGTGCAGCAAACCACCATGGCATGTGTATACCTATGTAACAAACCTGCATGTTCTGCACATGTATCACAGAACGTAAAATATAATTTAAAAAAAAGAAAAAAAACGTTGATCAGTATACTTAATATTTGTGCACTTTGTATCTTACAGCTCAATAAAAATTTTAAAAGATGAAAAAAATGTTTACGATAAATTTCTATGCTTTATAAACTAAAACAGAATAATAATAAAAAAAAAACATAGAAAATTCCTTGTTGGATATCCCAATTGGGGAAGTGAGAATTTCCCACTTCAATTCAACTTCAATGCAAATTCTTCAGGCATTCAAAACTCCATCACTCTAGCTTCTACCTGCAGCCTCATTTTCTATTATTCTTATTCTTTTTCCAAATCTCTCATCTTTTACTCATACTCTTCAGCAATCCTCAGAAATCCTTTGACCTCAAGGTACTGGTTCAAGTTATTTCAGTTACTTAAAATATCTTCCCCTTTCACATCAACTGTCTGCACCCTTTAAAGACAGATTTCAACTTCCAACTTTCCCAAGACACTATCTTGTTTTCCTTAAGTTGCAATTGTTCTATCTTTACTCCTCTGATATTTCCACAGCACTCTAGTGAAATTTCTGTGAGTGTGGTTCTCACAGGCAGTTTTGCATTAGAGGATTTGTGGATGTTTGTTGCATAGTCTTCCCCTCTAGACTATCTTTCAAGAAGGTGAAGAACCATGTCCAGTCCTTCTCTGTAGCTCTTTTCCTTCTTAATACAGGTCTTAATTCAGAGTGGCACTCACCCAAGTTTGCTGAACTGAACTGTCAACATGCTAATCCGTTTACTTGTGGCTCCTCAGATCCCCCTGAGAATGCAGTGATGAGCAGATATCATTCACTGAATTGCAAGGTAGTCGGATTGCAATCCTAAGCATCATTAGTGGCTTGGGATATGGAATTCTCATGTATTTGTCTTAGAGTATCAGAGTCATTAAAAGAAAGGCAATGCTGCCAGTACCCGTTTATAAAAAGTAGCTACCAAGTTGGAGTAAAGGTCTCTGTGTTGAGGGAAACTTCTTGATGTTGCTGACTTTTAATTCATATTTGCATTCCTAAGTTGAACAAAAGCTTCGTTTGAATGGCCATGACCCTCTGATAATGATTTTCTCTGGCCTGATCGATTTTGGAAACCACTCTGCCACAATTGTCTCCAGAGAGAGCTGATACCTACAGCTCAAATGGAATAATGTTCCCTGGTGAAAATAGTCGCACAGAAGAGTTGGTTAACTCAAAAGTGATAATGGAAGATGTTTAAATTAACAAGGCCAATTGAATGGTCCAGGTGATATGCACAAATGTGCAATAAAGTGTCATCAACTGTTACACCAACATATCTGCTTTCTAATAAGAGGTAACAGAGAAAGTAAAGTCCTATCTGAATGATGTAGGAACTGGTCTGCGTCTCTCCATCTTAACCCATTCTTTTGCACATCTTCACTGGGATAGGGGTCAGCTGAAGACTTGCTTATTTAAGGAATTGCAGGCAGAATGCTCCTGAAGATAAATTTTGGGTCTAAAAGAGTTATTAGTCTGTAATATGGACTGTTAGCATGTATCCTGAATAATAGGACAAATTTTCATACTGTCCCTAAACTCTAGATGTGAACCCTTATCTGTGCTATCCTCTATTAGCACTCAGTACATTTAATTGAAATTATCTGGTAAGGATTTTATCTTTTTTACTCAACTATGAGTTCTTATTTAAACAAGGAGCACACATTCTTAAAATTTGTAACCATGGCTTGGAGCAGAAAGGAGGCAAATATCAGATATTCAGTACATATTTATTGAGACAGACTGAACTTGTGTTAGGAGAAAGGGCTTATGTAAATAGCAGGAGAGAGTCCTTGGAGGTGGACAGCAGGACTGCTGCTCAAGCAGACATATATGCACAGTTAAACATGGCATTGCTATTTTGTCTAGGAGAGTCAGTTCAATGAATTGATCTAAAGCATGAGCTTTTTAAATGGCCACTAGCTAATATTTCTAAAGCATTTCTTGTGTGAAGCAAAGTACTTTACATGCATTGCCTCATCTAATCGTTAATAGAATCCTTTAACGGATAAACTATTTTTCTTATTGTACAGATGAAGAATGTGCAAGTTAAAAAGGTTAAGTGACTTGTCCAAATGCCAGAAATGAGGATTGAACTCAATCTGCTTTAACACTGAAATCCAGTCCCATAGTTGCTACATTTAACACTTGACACTATTATTCGAAGCCATATTTTTGAATTATTTTGTAAAATTACAAAAAATTCTGTAATTATGTGCACTCTACTTTGTAACGTGACTTTGCAGCTCCCCGCATGCAGAGGTAGAGTATTCCCCCATGCCTTGAATGTGAGCTGCCTTTGCTACTTGCTTTAATCAAAAACAGTATCCTTGGGCCAGGTCTAAGCTTATGCTGCAAACAGGCCTTGGATAGCCTGCTGTATGATTAGGGCCATGTGACTCAGTTACCTTCATCATGGGAGCCAGCCAGACAGTCTTCAGCCCACCTCTGTGAGGACCATAGATACATATGTGAGCCCAGCTAAAATCAGCTGGGCCTGGCTTGGATTGGCAGAACCTCCCAGTCGACCTGACTTCTGAGTGACAATAAATGTTTTTTGTTTTAATCTACTAGGTTTTGGGTTAGATTAAAAAGTAGCAAAATCTAATAGAGAATGCTAGGTTCTGTAGAAAACAGAAAACAAACCATTTTTTCCCCATTCACTGGGCGATTTATACATCTTTACCTCCAGGATGACATTCATAATCACAGCTGGACATTGCTAAAGGGAATCTCCAACTGGTTTTATGAATACTATAGGTTAAGCCATATCACACAACACAAATCAGAAGACCTACCTAGGTTCCTGTCCCCGCCCTCCTATACATGAGCTATAGAATTTTGAGCAAATCATACAGTCTTTATAGAGTTAAGTTTCTATATCTGAAAAAAATTGTTATTCTAAAAGAGCAATTCTCAACTTTTTGGTCTTAGAACCCCTTTATACTGCAACATTATTAAGGATTACAAAATAATTTTGTTTATGTGGGTTATAGCATTTCATATTTACCATGTTAGGAATTAAAACACAAATTTAAAAATATTTATCATTAATTAATTGAAACCAACAAAAATGATCCTATTATCTGATGAATATAATTAATATTTTATGAAGAATAACTATATTTTCCAAAACAGAAGAAAATTAAGAAGACTGTATTGTTATAAATTTCTGTAAATCTCCTTAATGTTAATGATTAACAGAAGATAGATGGATTCTCAGATTCTCATATTAGTTTCTACATTTATTTTTGAAATACCTTATTTCATTTAGCCCCTGGAAAACATGACTGTACATTGTGAAAAAATGAAAGTGAATAAGGCAAGTAAAGTCTTGGTTTTGTTATGAAGAAAGTATTGACCTCAAGGACACATCAAAAGGGTCTCAGAAACCCCCAAGTGTCTCTGGACCACACTTTGAGAATTATAGTTCCAGAGGATCTGTAATCTAAAATCCTGTGATTTAATTAAAATTACAAATAATTCATTAAAATTTTAATTATTAAAAATTACCAAAAACTAGCCAACTTGTCTTCCTCTGTAGTAGAAGCAAACATAATATACTTTTGAATAGCTAGGGATTTAAAGATCATTTTTACATTTTAGACTAAATTTATATATATATATTTGAAAACGTTTAAGTTTAATTTAACTCATTTGGTTATCCTTTGATGAAGTGGAGCTTGCATATTTTGAAAAGGAAACTAATGCGTTTATATATAATTGAAGCTAGTGTTCATTCATATCAGACTATAGACCCACTGAAAGGCGTACATATGTGAATAAGTGAATTGCGAACTCTCTTCATATGCCCCTTAAATACCTATGCAAATTAATTCACACAAACAAGACTCTGAAAGTGACTTCATTAGTGCCGGCCAAGGAGTTACCATTTGGGGCTTCTTGCATAGAATAAAAAATTTTCATCTCTAAAAACAGTTATGCAGAAAATAGCTCAAGTAATACAAAAAGCCTTGACCAATATTTATGCAAATCTGTTCTTTTCTAAACTACTAATTACATTCTTGGCTTCAGGAAAAAAAATTCCTTAAATAAACTTAAAAACAAAACAAAACAAAACAAAATACAGGACCTATGAGAGATATTAAATGATTATTAAGATATTAAAAATTAAATAATTGCTATTTATTAAAGAATCTTCAAGACCCAAACTCAGCCAAGATAAATGCAACATCCTTAGATATTTATAGTTCTTGTATTCAAGTTGAATACGGAATTAGTATGCTGTGGTGATTTGAACGATATGTACACAAATTCTTTGATAGTCCACAAATGGTGGAACTTAATTCCCCTCCCCTGGAGTGTAGGCTCTATTTATTGATGCACTTCTGAAAAAAAGAATACAAGAGAGGTGGTGATATGTTTCTTCTGAAATTAGGTTATAAAAAGATGGAAGGTTCTGTCCAGGATTTCCTTGCAGCCTTTTTCTGTCATTCTGATTTCTTGCTCTTCTATGTCGTAAACTGCCCCATGGAGAGACTCGCATGGTGGGAAACTGAGGGAGCTCTCCAGATAACAGTCAGAAGAACTGATGCCCTTTTACAACAGCCTGCGGGAAACTTAAGCTTGCCACAACTGCTTAAGTGGGTTTGAAAGAAGAGCCTTTCCTGTTTGGGCTTTCGAATGAGACCACAGCCCCAGAAAACAGCTTGATGGCAACTTCATGGGAGACCTTGAGCTGGAATCCCCTAGCTAAGCCAATCCTTATTTTTGATCCTCAAAAGTTATAAAATAAGAAAGGTCTGTTTTAAGCTATTAAGCTTTAGGGCAATTTGATAATCAGAAGTAAATGAATAACAAACCTTTTCATAAT
This sequence comes from Theropithecus gelada, assembly GCF_003255815.1. Lineage (NCBI taxonomy): Eukaryota > Metazoa > Chordata > Mammalia > Primates > Cercopithecidae > Theropithecus > Theropithecus gelada. Next base: position 157,889,984 of record NC_037673.1, read on the forward strand.
AAAAAACTCTTAGCAAATTAAGTATAGAAGGAATGTAGTCAGAACGATAACGGCTGTCAATGACAAACCCACAGCTAACATTCTACTTAATGGAGAAAAGTTTAAAGCTTTTATGCTAGATAGGGAATAAGACAAGGATGTCTGATAGGGAATAAGACAAAGATGTCCACTCTTGCCCCTTCTATTCAACTGGAAGTCATAGAGCAATTAGGCAAGAGAACATAAAAGGCATCCACACTGGAAAGGAAGAAGTTAAATTATCCCAGTTTGCAGATGACATGATATATACAGAAAATCCAAAAGGTGCCACCAAAAATTTTTTAGAGCTAATAAACAAATTCAATAAAGACTCAGGAGATAAAATCAGCATAAAAATCAGTAAAGTTTCTGTACACTAACAACAAAGTAACCAAAAAAAGAAATCAATAAAACAATCCAATTTACAATAGCTAAAAAATAAAATTAAGAATAAATTAAACCAAAGAGGTTAAAGACCTGTACACAGAAAGCTATAAAACACTTATAAATACATTGAAGATGATACAAAGAAATGAAAAGATAGCACATTTTTATGGTTGAGTGTCAACCTGACTGGATTGAAGGATGTTCCTGAATGTGTCTGTGAGGGTGTTGCCAATGGAGATTAACATTTGAGTCAGTAGACTGGGAGAAGCAGACCCACCCTCAATCTGGGTGGGAAACATCTAATTAGCTGCCAGTGCAGTCAGGATAAAAGCAGGCAAAGGAACACGGGTAAGGACTAGACTGACTAAGTCTTCTGGTCTCCATCTTTCTCCCATGCTCCATGCTTCCTGTCCTCAAACATCAGACTCCAAATTCTTCAGCTTCTGGACTCTTGGATTTACACCAGTGAATTTCCAGGGGGTCTCAGGCCTTTGGCCACAGGCTGCACTATTGGCTTCCCTACTTTTGAAATTTGGGGACTGGCTTCCTGGCTTCTCAGCTTGCAGATGGCCTATTGTGGGACTTCCCCTTGTGATCATGTGAGTCAATTCTCCTAATAAAGTCCCCTTCATATATTCATCTATCCTATTAATTCTGTCCCTTTAGAGAATACACACATGTTCGTGAGCTGGAAGAATTCAAATTATTAAAATGTTCATACTACACATTAAATGCATTCCTTATCAAAATTCCAATGATATTTTTCCAGAAATAGAAGTAACAATCCTAAAGTTCATAGGAAATTACAAAAGACATTGAATAAACAAATCAATTTTGAAGAAAAAAGAGCAAAGCTGGAGGCATTATACTATCTGACTTCAAAATATATTACAAAGCTATAGTAATGAAAATAGCATGGTACTGGCATAAAAACAAACACATAGACAAATGGAACAGAATAAGGAGCCCAGAAATAAATCCATATATTTATAGCCAATTTATTTTTAACAATGATGCCAAGAACACATAATGGGGAAGGACAATCTCTTCAATAAATAGCATTGGAACAACCAGCCATGCATATGCAGAAGAATGAAATTAAAACCCTTGTTTCATGCCAGATACAAAAATCATCTCAAAATGGACTAAAGACTTAAAGTAAGACCTAAAAATGTAAAACTACTAGAAGAAAACATACGGTTTTCAGAAAAGCTCCATGACATTGGTCTGGGCAATAATTTTTGGAGCTATTACCCAGAAAGCACAGGCAACACAAGCAAAAACATACAAATGGGAATATATCAAATTAAAAGGCTTCTGCATAGCAAAAGAAACAATCAACAGATTGAAGAGATAACCTACAGAATAAGAGAATGTATTTGCACACCATACTTCTAATAAGGGGTTAATGTCCAAAATACAAAAGGAACTCAAACAACTCAATAGCAAGAAAACAAATAATCTGATTAAAAAATGGGCAAATAACCTAAATAGACATTTCTTAAAAAACATACAAATGACAAACAGGTATATAAAAATATGCTCAATCTCACTAATCATCAGAGAAATGCAAATTAAAACCACAGTGAGATATCACTTCATGCCTGTTAAGATGGCTATTATCAATAAGACAAAAGATAAGTATTGGTGAGGATGTGGAGAAAACTGGACACTTGTATAACACTGGTGAGAACGTAAATTTAGTACAGCCTATGGCAAACAGCATAGAAGTTCCTCAAAAACTTAAAAATAGAACTACCATATATATAATCCAGCGATTGCACTACTGGGTATATATCCAAAGGAACTGAAATTAGTATGACAATGAAATACCTGTACTCCTATGTTCACTGAAATACTATTTATAGTAGCCAAGATATAAAATGAACCTGTGTCCATCAATGGATAAGTGGATAAAGAAAATGTGGTATATATACCCAATGAAATACTACTCACAATTAAAAAGACAAAAAAAAAAAAAAATCCTGTCATTTGTGACAATATGAATGAACCTAAAGGACATTATGTTAAGTGAAATAAGCCAGGAACAGAAAGACAAATATTGCATAATTTCACTTATATGTGGAATCTAAAAAGTTGAATTCATTTAAGTAGAGAGTAGAATAGTAGAATAGTGGTTACCACAGGTTGGCAGGAGTGGGACTGGGGAGATGGTAGTCAAAGGTTACAAAATTTCCGTTAGATAGGAGGGATAAATTCAAAAGATCTATTGTCCCACATTGTGGCTATATTTAATAACAACATATTTTATTCTTGAAAATTGTTGAGAATTGTGACTATAGTTAATAACAACGTATTCTATTCTTGAAAATTGCTGAGAATAGATTTTATGTGTTCTCATTACAAAAAATAAGTATGTGGGGTAATGTGTATGTTAATTAGCTTGAGTTTGTTTATTCTACTATGTGTACATATTTCAAAACTTCATGCTGTACATAATAATTTTACATATATACCATTTTGTCAATTAAAAATTAATAAATAAAAAACTAATATACCTGTTATCTCTGTTATCTTGGAAATGGCCACACGGCCTTAGTACAAACACTAAGAACTAACGCAATTTTCAGAAAATCAGGTAGATTTCCATTCAAATTCTGCCTACTTTCTAGTAAGTCACTAAAGCCTAACTATCGTAAAAAAGCCAATGATACTGCTTATACTTTCCATGTTGTTCTGAGAACTATAGAAAATACCTGCAAAGCAATTAGAACACTGTCTTAATGATTACTGGCTATTATTATTCTGATTACTTATATTTATAGCTAAGGCAAAATATTTATTTTTATTTAGATAGTTTAACAATTAAGCTTCCAATATAACTTTTGGCTTCAGTTCAAATTAGAAAATAGTTGTTAATTTCTTATGCACAAGCTACTAAGTGCTCACTCAGGGATTTGGAATTGGGCAAATCACTTAATCTGCATTGTCAGTGAATACTAAGCACATTAACAATATTTGATAGAGTAATATACCTCCTCTTGCAGGGCTGGACAGAGTAGTAAAGGAAGGAGTACCTTGGCCACTACCTTTCCAAACTCGGTAAACCAGTTAAGAATGGGGAAGCCCCTTCCTTCCACATTGGTTATTGACAGCTACAGGAACTTCGCTCATATCCTAACCGAAAAGTAATTAGGTCAGTGATTTCAAACTGATAAATATCAAAAGTAAGCTCAAAATTTCAAGATGACGAGGTGTTTAGGTGAGGTGTGCAAGCTGTTACTGGCCTCCTGAATCGCAGCTCTAGTCCTTACAACTTGAATCTGTAACCCAGTTTGTCTAAGACAAGTTGCCTAAATGTCTAAAAATAATCAAGGCAGTATATTTGATTTGGTAGCAGATAAGTCCAATGTACATGGTGTCTTTGTGCTGACCCTACCAATCTAAATCAACTGTTTTTATTAGTAGTTTTCTATATAAAACTTGGATATTCTTTAGGATCCAACATTAAAGCAAACTAGCGACAATGATTTAATAAAGCAAAACAAAAAACCTAATGTGCTAAAAGGTATTTCTTTAGTCCCCAAGGATTGTGCAATTGCAGATAATAGTGTAATTTTTTGACAGGAGCAAAACTCAGCTGATTTTCAGATCCAAGGGGCAGTTTTCTCCAAACTACATTATCTTTATAGAGCTACAGTTTCACACACAAATGGTTTCTACGATGAGAGAGAAAAGTAAAAGACTAATATTACCAACTCAGCAAATTGGTATTTCAGACAGTAGCACTAAGACTTAGAGAATGATTTGCCTCTACAGTCTCCTCAGATTTTGTTGGGCCATCTACAGTCTCCTCAGATTTTGTTGGACCACCAAATCACCTATAGAACCTACAAAACCTGCTAAATATGACTAGTCCTGGGTCAAACTGTGTAGACCTGAGGTTGGACTTAGGAGGCTACATATTTAATAAACATACCACACCTCTATACATAGAGTGAAACTCTGCTCTAAAGTTTGAAACATTCCTTAAAATATATCAAGAATGTCCTATTTATATATACATGCATATATTTACATATTCTTAGATATGGGGTATCCTGGGACTCTGAGACTCTCTAATATTTAAATCTGTATCTAAGAGAATGAATAACAGATACATCTGCAAATATGACACAACCGCATCCCAAAAGGAAAGTCTAGCAACTTCTATGGGCTCTACCTCCAAAATATATTCACCAAATTCTCCTTGTCTCCCCCAGCTGATATCATAGACCATGACTACATCATCTCATGCTGCGGAAAATGATATAGATGCCTAACTGGTTTGCCTGTTTCCACTTTTACCCCCTTACAATCTGTAGTGGGAAGTGAGCTTAAAAAACAGCAACAAGCAAACAAAACACTAACTATGGCACCTAGCTCAAAATCTTCGAAAAGCTTCTCATTTTACCATATAAATAAAACAAACCTTTTTACACGATCTGACTTCGTTCCTGCCCACCTCTTTGAAGTCATCTATTAAGACTAATTTAAAAAAATTATTACTTTTGTAATTTAAAGTAATTAATTACTTTTTGCAATTGCTTTTAGTTGCAAAAACTGCAATTACTTTTGTACCATCCTAATACTACTACTTTTTCCCCTGTTCTTTAAGTCAAACTATACTGGTCCTCTTTAGTTTGCTAATTCTTGTCTCTTAGCATTTGCCTTGTATTCCCTTTGTGAAGATCTCTACATGGATGCTTCTTATTTCTCATTCAGGCTTTAGTTTCAATGAACTCCTCATAAAGCCTGACTTCTCTGCCTTATACTAAGATGTCACCCAGGTCCCCTATAATAATTGCTTTTTATAATATTTCCTTGGTTGATTTTCTTTATAGTTGATCATTCAGAAATAAAATTCTCAACTAATTAATTCCATTATCTGCCTCCCTGAACTAGAATATAAATTCCTAGAGGGCAAAAATGTGTCTATTCTGTTCACTGTGACATGTATATAATATATAGAAAATATATAAAATATGTTATATAAAAATACATTAAATATATTATATATGGTATATATGATATAATATATACATATAACAATATATAACGATGTCATAATTGTCACAGTTGTGTATATATAACATATATACATATACATGTATATAACACACACATATATAACACCTATACACATACATATATGTATGCACATTGTATATACATATCAAATGGCATAGTCATTGCATATATATATATATATATATATATATATATATATATAAAACAACTGTGACATTGTTTGGAGCACAGTAGGTGCCATATAACTGTTTTTTAATAAATAAGCTCTACTAACATTTACACAATAGAAAAAACTGGTTTCTTTATCTGCTATGTGTTCAAAGTAAACCATAAACATCTTCAGTAGGTATGTAGTAAAAATCTATCAGATTTGTAACTGATTAAAAAAAAGGATCTGACTCAAACCATGTCAAACATATATACACAGATAGAAAGTTATTCTGATGGTTCTTTATTTAGATGGAAGCTTTGCCTTTTTGCAATATGTATAGGAGTGTTTGAAGGTTTATTTAGTATCCAACCTACAGAAGAATAGGTCTTCTCAGTTTGTTCTTCATGCAAAAGGTTTTTATTTATACCAGAAAAAATATCTTACTCAAGAACTGACTTTAGTTATTAATTTGCTGACATACCAACTTTAGTTCTCATTCCTTATTTTGCTCTCAACCTCAAGTTTCTCCAACATTAGAGGGTACATGGCTGGATATGTGGTTTTAGGAAATAAAAAGAGCAAGGATGAGGCAATTTAAATTTGAAAACAGAATTTAGAACCAATGACATACACACGAATAGGATCAGGTGAAGCCAACAGCAGACTAATATCTTGTGACTTTTTCAGATGTGCAAACTTACCCAAATTTAAGCAAATAGTAACTTGAATAGGCTAACGAGACAATGTGTTTTAAGATGTATTGTAGTAAGAAATCACTAGAATAATTCCATGTATTTTTTAAGTAGCAACATTACCTATAAGGCCCTATGTGATTTGAATCTGCCTTCTGTCTTTGTAATTTATTCTAGAAATGCAGCACATTAAAAAGGATGACTATAGTGGATAGATTCAGGTTTCTCTGCCCATCCAGAGCCAACCTTATTGGGCACTGCTCCTCTCCATAGCCCCTGATGAACCAAGGACTATGTACTCATGTTTAGCATGGCTAATTGTCCCTGGGTGGACATCTGTTTTAGGCTGTATCAATCATATTCTTTTCTTAAAAATGTGGACTCACAAAGAGTGAGTCAGTTCATTCATCAGCGGAATATGAAAAGGTCATGGTTTGGAAAGGGCAAAGAGGATAGCAACAGAGAGACCATAACTGCCTATGAGAAACTGGAGGAAGTCAATACACAGTGGCAGAACAATGAATCGCAGGTGTCATGGAAAATGTGCACAGGGATCCTGAGCAAAACAGAGACGCAGAGAGAGAAACACAGAGAGGCACTCTTTGTTCCCAAAGCCTGCTTTGAGTCCTAGTGCTCAAAGAACCTTGGATATTTTTGGAATACTGGATTTTCCCAAAGAATCTTGGGCATCCTATTCTGGAATGTGTCTGAGATAGCTTGTTGTGTTCCGATTCAATAAATATTTATTTAGTGCATCCTATGTGCCAGGCAGTGCTCTTGGCACTTACGCACATTGGTCAAAACAAAAACAAAAACCACAGATTAAAAATATCTGCCCTCACTGAAAATACATTTTAGCAGGGGGAGACAGGCTATGGATAACAGGAGTAACAAATAGGTGAATTACATACTATGTTTGAAAGTAATATGAGTCATAGGTGTCTTGGACAAATGAAAAAGTAGAGCAAGCTACCTGTCGTCTTGGGAGGACACTGAGGTTGCAACTTTAAGCAGGACAGTCAGTGAGGGCCTCATTGGAAAACTGACATATATGAACAAAGACATAAAATAGATGAAGGCCTCAGTCATAATCCTATACATGGAAGAGCATCCCAGGTAGAGAGGGCAGTCAGTGTAAAGGACCAAAGCCAGGAACATGTGTGGTATATTGGAGAGGCAATGAGAAATCCAGTATGGCTGGAACAGAACGTGCAAGGGGAATGAGTAGAAAATGAGGTCAGAGAAGTGCAAGGGTGGGGGTCATATAATACTTAATGTTATGGGCTACTGTTTGGAATTTGAGTGAGGATTTTCACTATTCTGAGTGAGAGTTTTGAGCAAAAAAAGACACGATCTGGCATGTGCGTTAACATAATTATTCTAAGTTTCTTTGTTGGGAATTTTCTACATTGGGTTGGTAAAAACCGAAGAAGGGAAACCAGTTAGAAGGCTCTTGTAGTAACCCAAGTAAGAGACAATGGTAGCTTAGTGCAAGGTGGAAACTAAAGAAATGATGAGAAGTGATGGAGTTTTATAAATATTTTGAAGATCCAGCTAGTAGGATCTTCAAAATATTACATGTGGGATATACAAAAGAGAGAGTGGACAATTATGACCTCAAGGTTCCTGATCTAAGCTAATGGAAGGCTGGAGTTGGCATCAAGAAAGATAGGGAAGACTACATGCATGACAGGTTTTAGAGAAGACATAAGAGTGAAGTTTTGGACATATAAATTTGAATACACAAAGCTTGGCATTTAAGAGAGAAGCCTGATTGGAGACAAATATTTCAGTGCAATCAGCATACTGATGATATTTAAAGCCATGCAACGTATGAGAAAATCCAAAGAAATGAATGCAGATTAAGAAGACCAAGAATTAGGTCCTGATGTCTTGTATTAAGAATTCAGGTTGATGAGAAGGAAACCACAAAGACACCACTGAGAAAAAATTATAAGTAAGGTGAGAAGCAAACCTAGTAAGAGTATAGTCAATAAAATCAAAGGAGGAAAATGTATTAAGGAGTAGAGGCTAAGGAACAGTGTCAAATGCTTCTGCTAAAACAGATCTTGCAAGATAGACCTGGAGTGTCCATTTGAGTTAGCAATGTGGAGGTCACTGGCAACCATGACGAACATAATTTGGTATCATGGTGGAAGAGAAAGGCATACTGGAAGAGTTTTATGTTAAAATAGAGAGTAGGCAACTGAAGTAATTTTGCTTAAAAAAAAGGGAACAAATAAGTGGCATGATAGCTAGCAGGGTTCATTGGGGAAAATTTATCTTTTTGAAGTTAGAAGAAATAACAGCATGTTTCTAATATTGTCAGTAGAGAAGTAAAAAATGATGGTGTGGAAAAGAGAGGGTGAATGGCTGGCGCCATCCCCCTGAGTGGGCAAGATGGAGGGATTATATTTAGATGGAAGCATGAGAACAGCAGGGACAAGGCAGAGCATGTGGGTGTGGATTCTGGTAGGTGGGTAGAAGTAGTGGTGGGAGTATTCAATGCTCTTATATGATGATTCAGTTTTCTTAGTGAGGTGGGAAGCAAGGTCATTAGCTGAGAGTGAGAATGCAGAAGGAGGTGTTGAAAAAGTAAAGGGAGAGGGGAGAAGGTATGAAGTAGTTGTTAAGGACAGAGGGAGAATGAATGGGCGAGGCAGGTTAAATGTTAATTTCCAGCAGTGTCAAAGGCCTAGGTGGTGTGTGGTCATGAATTTAAAGTGTGAGCAGTCACTGTCCTTTACTTTAGTGAGTTTAAGTGGGCTTTTTCTTCGTATCCAAAAAGTCTTGACCAGAATATAAAATTGCATGGAAACAGCTTTGCCTCCTTGAAAATCTGTGGGTGGCAACTTTTTATTTTGATGTCTTAGTGATGAAAATCTAGGGCACCATTATGTGTGACTGTCTTTTTTTTTGCATTGGCAGAGAGGGGGAAAAAATTAAAAAAAAAAAAACCCTACCTCATCCAAGTACATCTAAGCACACTTAGTCCAAACTGATAAGGTTTCATGGGTAAGATGTACTAGAAAAAAACATGTATTCGAAACTCAAAAAATGATTATTTGCTATTTTTTCTCACCTATATCATTTTCTTGTCCTTCACTATTATGTAGAGTTGACATAGTTTTAAGACTTCCATAAAACAACACTGCTAAACTTCTATAAACCTAAACATTTTTTCCATTGTTTAAATAGCATTTTTAGCTAAGTTTGAAATGTAATACCTTTCAAGAGCACCAGGTTGCATCCTACACACACACACACACACATACACAGAGCTCATGAAAGCATAGGAAGGCATAGGATTTCTTTCCCTCAGGGTATAAGGATGGCAGCAGGATAGCTACGCTTTTACTACAATATTGGTGATAATAATACCTGATAATAAGAAGACTATTTTAAAAACTTTACCATTTGCCAAACACTATAAAATGTTCTAACTTATGTCTTAATACAATGAAACTACAAATGAATTATTTTTATCTCCTCTCTGATTTACAAACTGTTGATAACTGGGATTTTTATTATGCTGGAAAAGCACTACAGATGAAATATCAATGAGTAAGTAACTAACTCATGTTATATTTTGTCTTTAAAAAATGGAGGCCAGGCGCAGTGGCTCATGCCTGTAATCCCAGTACTTTGGGAGGCTGAGGCAGGTGGATCACGAGGTCAAGAGATCAAGACCATCCTGGCCAACATGGTGAAACCTCATCTCTACTAAAAGTACAAAAGTTAGCCGGCATGGTGGCGGGCACCTGTAGTCCCAGCTACTCGGGAAGCTGAGGCAGAAGAATCACTTGAACCCCGGAGGTGGTGGTTGTGCAGTGAGCCAAGATTGTGCCGGTGCACTACAGCCAGGTAACACAGTGAGACTCTGTCTCAAAAAAAAACAAAATGTAAAAAGACTATGTATTTCATAGAGCAGGCTACTGAAAAGACCTTACAAATGACCAATCCTGTAGCAATGGACACTCCTGTTACCTAGGTTGTAATCTGTAACTTATTTTCCACTAAAAGCAACAATGGCTCTTTAGAGAAAAATGGCTGATTCCCAGTCTGGGATAGGAAGAGTACAGGATGAGCTTAGGCTATTTTATCACATTAGAAAGCAAGGAAGAAAACAAAGAATCCTTTGTTTGTCTAAGAAGGTTCAGCTGTTGATGTAAAGAGGTTCCCAAGAGGCAAAAATAAGGGGATAATTTGGATGTCAATAAAAATGGCATTTGCATGGATCAAAATACTTGTAATATGTTTAAATCTACAAGTTGTTCTCTTTTTCTGTCTCTTCAATGATCAACACTAGATGATACCAGAGAACCAATTCATTATTTTAAAAACTGGCAAATAGTGAGCATAAAGCCTTGTCCATTCTCAGGGTAATAAAATGTTTGAAATAAGGGAAATTGTTTTTAGGTAGAAATATTCCAGCTGATAAATTAAGAAAGAACAATAGAATGAGAATATGACCATTCTCTGAGGTGTAATGAATAAATGAATTGAGGCTGTTAACACCACAAAAAGAGAGGCAACAAAATGTTATATATTTCCTGATGCAAAAACCTTTCTCATTTTGAATTATTTTGGTCAAAAAATACAGTAACCTGAGTATAAGTTTTTAAAACCTAAAACAAACCAGAAACAAAACACTATGGGAAACAGAAGAAAAAAAGAACAGAGATAACATGTTAAAAGATATTGCAGCCGGGCGTGGTGGCTCAAGCCTGTAATTCCAGCACTTTGGGAGGCCGAGATGGGCGGATCACGAGGTCAGGAGATCGAGACCATCCTGGCTAACATGGTGAAACCCCCATCTCTACTAAAAAATACAAAAAACTAGCCGCGTGAGGTGGCGGGCGCCTGTAGTCCTAGCTACTTGGGAGGCTGAGGCAGGAGAATGGCGTAAACCCGGGAGGCGGAGCTTGCAGTGAGCTGAGATCCGGCCACTGCACTCCAGCCTGGGCCACGGAGTGAGGCTCCATCTCAAAAAAAAAAAAAAAAAAAAAAGATATTGCACCCTCACTTGAGCCCAAGAGTTAGAGGCTGCAGTGAACTGTGACTGCAGCAATGCACTCCAGCCTGGGCAGCAGAGTGAGACCCCGTCTCTAATAAAAAGAAAAAGAAAAAGGAAAAGAAGATACTGAACTACAATAATACCATCAGCATTCTTTCAGACCGTGAGAAACTAAAAAAAAAAAAACTCATTTTTTCTAACATAAAAACTGTAAAAGTAAAATAGAAAGAGAAGGAGGCAAGAAATTACAATTGTATGGGCTTCATTTTGATCCTAATTTGAACAACTAAACTGTTAAAAAATGATATGTCTAAATATACAGGAACACTGAATTTTCAAAGATGTTAAGAAATTATTTTATTATGTTTTTATTTTTTAAACTTTTATTTTAGGGAAGGAATTATTTTAAATTGTTAAGTGTAACAACGGTATTTATCTATGCTTTAGAAATAATCCTTATCTTTTGGTGTTACAAGAGAAATATTTATGAATATAATTGCATGATATCTATTATTTGATCCAGACATACCTGGATCACATTGGGGTATAATAAAAGTATAGACTAAATGGGACTGTTGAAGCTGCATTGTGAGTTCATGAGAGTTAAATATACTATATTTTCTATTTCTGTATATGATTGAAATTTTTGATTATAAAAAATAAAAAGGAAATAAGGAAAAAAGACAAGAGAATTTGAGTTTTTTTGCCTGTGGACATAGCACTGGTAGAGGTGGGATTTAAATTCAGGTCCATGGTTTGTGTTTTTACTTTTTCATTTTTTAAGCTACATCTTTCTGTTTCTGCAGCATATGAAACATCAGATTTGGGAGGCTGTAGCTGAAGGAACACTTGAAGCCAGGAACTCAAGTTCCTCCTGGGCAACACAGAAAGACCCTGCCTTTATAAAAAATTTAAAAATTCTTTGCCCATACCTACATCCTGAATGGTATTGCCTAGGTTTTCTAGTAGGGTTTAATGGTTTTAGGTTTTACATTTAAGTCTTTAATCCATCTTAAGTTAATTTTTGTATAAGGTGTAAGGAAGGTGTCCAGTTTCAGTTTTCTGCATATGGCTAGCCAGTTTTCCCAGCACCATTTATTAAATAGAGAATCCTTTTCCTGTTGCTTGTTTTTGTCAGGTTTGTCAAAGATCAGATGATTGTAGATGAGTGGTTTTATTTCTGAGGGCTCTGTTCTGTTCCATTGGTCTATATATCTGTTTTGGTACCAGTACCATGCTGTTTTGGTTGCTGTAGCCATGTAGTATAGTTTGAAGTCAGGTAGAGTGATGCCTCCAGCTTTGTTCTTTTTGCTTAGGATTGTCTTGGCTATATGGGCTCTTTTTGTGGTTCCATATGAAATTTAAAGTAGTTTTTTCTAATTCTGTGAAGAAAGCCAGTGGTAGCTTGATGGGGATAGCACTGAATCTACAAATTACTTTGAGCAGTATGGTAATTTCTTCCTATCCATGAGCATGGAATGGTTTTCCTTTTTTTTTTTTTTTTCTTGTTTCCTCTCTTATTTCCTTGAGCAGTAGGCATGGGTAAAGACTTCATGACTAAAACACCAAAAGCAATGGCAACAAAAGCCAAAATTGGCAAATGGGATCAAATTAAATTAAAAAGCTTCTGCACAGCAAAAGAAACTACCATCAGAGTGAACGGGCAACCTACAGAATGGGAGAAAATTTTTGCAATCTGAAAAAGGGCTAATATCCAGAATCTACAAGGAACTTAAACAAATTTACCAGAAAAAAACAAAGAACCACATCAAAAAGTAGGCAAAGGATATGAACAGACACTTCTCAAAAGAAGACACTTATGCAGCCAACAAACATATGAAAAAAAGTTCACAATCACTGGTCATTAGAGAAATGTAACTCAAAACTACAATGAGATACCATCTCATGCCAACCAGAATGGCCATCATTAATAAGTCAGGAAACAACAGATGCTGGAGAGGATGTGGAGAAATAGGAACGCTTTTACACTGTTCATGGGAGTGTAAATTAGTTCAAACATTGTGGAAGACAGTGTGGCGATTCCCCAAGGATCTGGAACCAGAAATGCCATTCGATCCAGCAATCCCATTGCTGGATATATACCCAAAGGATTATAAATCATTCTACTATAAAGACACATGCACACATATGTTAGTTGCGGCACTGTTCACAATAGCAAAGACTTGGAACCAACCCAAATGCCCATCAGTGACAGAATGGGTAAAGAAAATGTGGCACATATAAACCATTTAATACTATGCAGTCATAAAAAAAGGATGAGTTCATGTCCTTTGCAGGGAGATGGATGAAGCTGGAAACCATCATTTTCAGCAAACTAACAAAAGAACAGAAAACCAAACATCACATGTTCTCACTCATAAATGGGAGTTGAACAATGAGGAGACATGGAAATAGGGAGGGGAACATCACACACCGGTGCCTGTTCAGGGCTGGAGGGCTGGGGGAGGGTTAGCATTAGGAGAAATACCTAATGTAGATGACGGGTTGATGGGTGCAGCAAACCACCATGGCATGTGTATACCTATGTAACAAACCTGCACGTTCTGCACATGTATCCCAGAACTTAAAGTATAATATATTTTTTTAATTAGCTGGGCATGGTGGCCCATGCCTGTAGTCCCAGCTACTAAGGGGGCTGAGGCAGGAGGATCGCTTGAGCCCAGGAGTTCTAGGCTTCAGTGAGCTATGATGGTGCCACTGCACTCCAGTCTGTGCCAGAGAGCACTGCCCTGTCTCAAAAAACAAATAAAAGGAAACATTAGAGTTAGAAAGCAATCTTTCTTTAGCTGCAGAAACACCAACTATGTTTACAAATAAGGCTGGATAGAACATTAGGAACAGTTAGTTTCTTGGAAACATAAATAGCTGGTGTTTTCTGAATAACCAGAGAGGCTAGAATCACTGCAGTTGTAATTGTAAAGAAGATTCTAAAAGAAGTAGATTTTAAATATTCAATGTTTTGTTTATAATTTTAACAAGTTACAGGGGAAAAATGTTATATGTTTTAGTAAGATTCATTTTCCTGTTTCACATTTTATCCAGGGTGCTCAAGTGATAACAATCACATAGTATTTTCAAAATATAATACATTAAACTTTCATTATGTAAATGTGTAATCCAGGGGTAACATGTGCAAGCTATACTATTTATTCTATATTCCACACTATGTCACTTTTAATGTGTATATACTGAATGGGAAATACACAAAAACAGTATTATTTATGATTACATACACACACATATAAATCTATATAGGACAATATATTTATTTCTATAACAATAATTATATTATTTGGTAGTCACTTCATCTTTCATTCTTTGAAAGATTTTTCCTCAAGTCTCCTGTTTTAAACTCATCTAGACATTGTGATAGCTAGGAAGAGTATATGATGCAGCTTTGGGTTTTTTCCGTTTTGTTCACAGTATTATCTCCATTCCCTGGAACTGTGCCTTGCATATAGAGGTTCTTGATAAAGGCAGAATGAATGAATACTGAATTCTCGATGCTGAATCTCAAAATGGTAACATTCCAAAACATTCACATGTAGGATGATCACTTAAATATAAAATGTCGGAAATGTTGCATTTAAAGGGATCTTAAAATGTGTCTACTCCAACTACCCATTTCATATTTGGTTGTACTTCCCACTGTATACATAGGTGTACACCCACAGCATACCTTAAAGTGAGAAATAAAAAATAACTTTTGATACTTCTTTGACTCAAATATTTACATGAGATCCTTCTGGCTGACTGATAATAAGGCACTTAAACTAAAGAAGTACCATTCTAGTCACTATAATTATTGCATACCATAAACCAGGTTTCTTACAAATTCATTTTAAATTATTGAATAATTTTTATATTACTTTAAAAGCTCTTCAACTATATAATAAAGACACTTGTCCAGAAGAGCCATTCTGTAAGTACTTTTTAAAATGCTTTAATTAAGAAAATCTTTCTGGCTTTTGTTATAAAATACTTCCCCCACCAAATCTCACTCCCATGAATTTTCCTGTGGTCCTTAATCATGATCACACATGTATGCTTTTTCACATGAAAAACGTTTGGTCATGTTAAGACAAATTAGTGGTACTAAGAAAGGCTCAAGCTACATCGAAGGAGAAACTGTGTTTTGAGCAGAATTAATAGGAAGTACAGACCAATGCTTTTCATCATAGACTTACCATTCTTTAGCCTAGGTTTATGATCCTAGCTTTGTGGGGCTCTAACATACATTCCACTTGTGCAGAAAAGAAAACAAGTTGTCAATGTCAATAAATGTCTTTCAAGCATGAGGCCCAGATGAAATGGTTTATAGGAAGAACTTATATCTTTAGTCTATATTAAGTTCTCTCTATCTTGAATAACTTTAAAGCAAAAGTTGTCATGTCTATAAAGTATTTCAATTTATTAGTTAATTACACCTGCCTCTTTGCCTTATTTTGTAATATACATTTCAATGTAGTATTGTTATGTTTTTATATTGACACATAATTGCACATATTTATGGGGTACATAGTGATATTTTAATATAGATAATGTATGGTGATTAGATTAGAGTAATTATCACGTCTGACTTCTTAAACACTTATCAATTTTTTGTGTTGGGAACATTCAATTTTTTAATGCATATTAAGTAACCCTATTAGAAAAATATAATTATTATGCGGGTTTGCAGGTGAAGAATTAGACACATGGAGAGGTTAAGATATCTGCTCCAATCAACTAGTAAGCAGCAGAGCCATGCTTCTTTCCTTTGCCTGTTTATCTCCAAAGCAGGTTTAAATTAATTGTGCTTTGGAACTTCTCTAGCTGACTGCCTCATTCAAGTAAGATGCACAGGGGCCTCTTAGATAGCAGTGTAATGAAGACATTGCTAGTTACTAATGTTGCTATTTTATTTTTATTCTTCTATTCACTAGGATTTGGGAATGGCTATTTCTTTCTCTGAAATCTGACTATATCACACAACTTGTGACATTCCATGTGGCGGGGGTTACATTTAGGTGAGCCTTTCACCTGCACCTGGCAGGTACTATTTCCTTCAATTGTTCAATGAATTCGCATGAAAAGCTCCCAAGTTATCTAGTATGAATTCTGTAAAGCCAGCTCAGTTGGCACTTTTATGTCAGGGAGCATTTTGTTCTGGCCAATTCCACAGAGATTCACTGTTATAAAAAGTAACCTAGATTCTAGAGAATACAATAAACCATTGCGAAAGAAAATGACAGTCATAGAATGGAAACCTCTTTGAAAACTGCATCTAAAATGAAAAGTATGACTGGCACGACTAGCTGCAAGGCAGAATGCTGCTGATGAAGCAATGACCAAAGAATACCTATTATCTCTCCATCATCTAAGGGTTTCTATGTTTCCATTGCTCTTAGCCATGAAATAGACAAGTGATTGTTCTCCACATTTGGATACTTGAATCTCATTCAAGTAAATGTGCACAAAGGATTATAAATTTAGAACCAATCATTTGACATTATCTGAACAAAATCAGCAGAGATCTAATTTAACCAAATTTTTTTTTTCTATCAAAATGCCAGTCAATCTGGGTACCTGGGAGCAGAAATAACACTCACCATTGTACTTCTAGCACATGGTAAGTGCTCAATTAACTCTTAACTGAGAGAATCCGTGAAAGAATGCATGAATGGTACTCTATTTTTAATAGAAAAGGAACGACAAGGCCAGGTGCAGTGGCTCACGCCTGTAATCTCAACACTTTGGGAGGCCGAGGCGGGTGTATCTCCTGAGGGCAGGAGTTTGAGACCAGCCTGGCCAACATGACAAAACCCCGTCTCTACTAAAAAATACAAAAATTAACCAGGTGTGGTGGCAGGCGCCTGTTAATCACAGCCACTCAGGAAGCTGAGGCTGGAGAATTGCTTGAACCTGGGAGGCAGAGGTAGCAGTGATCTGAGATCGCACCAAAGTACTCCAGCCTGGGCGACACAGAGAGACTCTGTCTCCAAAAAAAAAAAAAAAAAAAAAGAAAGAAAGAGAAAGAAAAAAAAAAGTAAAGACAAATCAGTCAGTATCTACTCTATTGTTGATAAAGATCACTAAAATATTGTTTAAAGAAAAATCAATGTTTTTAGAAATTCATATACTGCTCTAAGAACATATTCCACGGATAAGGAAAAAAAATCTGTGAGAGACAATAACATATTTTCTAAGTTATTAATCTTTCACGGTCTTGTTTAGGAATCTCTTGATATCTGTAGTCCATAAAAGTTCCAAATTCCATTCTTTGAATTTCTTCAAATTACCATTTTGCTTTTTAAAAACTATTTCAAATTGTAGTCATGAAGGAAATGTTCTGCATATGATTTAAAAAACATTAAAATACTACAACTTAATTCGAACATATGGTGCTGTTGTGAAGATAAATGAGATAATCCACATGTAAATGCTTAGCATGAGACCTGGCATATACTCTGAACTTAATCAATGTTAGTTACTATTATTGTTATTATTGTAGAAAATTTAAATAAAAATTGAAAAACAACCATATATTTTTCATTAGCTTAACTATTCTGAGTTAACATATTTTTTATCTCTAAAAGCTAAGACTAACAATTAGCATCTTTTTCCAGTCTTTTCCAATTTGCACTTTAGAATTTCTACTTTGTTGTATTTAACTCCATTTCCCCTCCAAATTTTCTAACCACACAATTCACATGCACATACACATTTATTGTATGTTGCATCTTCCTCAGTTGCATTAGATAAAGCCTAATTGTTTGTGTGTCTCTAAAACATGGCAAAAAAATGTCACTTTGAGTGTCAAAAAATGTTACCACATGTTCCAAAGTTCAGTGGGAATCATATACACATTCAAAGACTACGTTTAGCTTCAAAACACTAACACCAGGAAATAGTCAACAGAAGTTCACGACATTAAATGTCTCTTCCAAAGATAAATAGGCGTTCTCATGGGAGATTTTCAAGATGCATCTGGAATAAAAAAACAAAACTTCCGAAGTCCATCTGCAGTCAGGCAACTCATCAGAGATTCAATTCACTGTACATGGCATACCTGATGTAGGTAGAAATCTTAACACTATTGCCCAATGTGCACAGGTTGGTCTACATGCCCCCCAAAATTGGGATCTTGTTTTACAAGAATATCCTATTTATTTTATAATCCAATTCTCTCTCTTTGTGTTGGGAAATTTATGGTATGCCACTGTACATGGCCTACCTGATAGGAAGAAATCTTAACACTGTTGTCCAATGTGCACAGGTTGGTCTATGGGCCCCCTAAAATTGGGATCTTGTTTTACAAGAATATCCTATTTAAGTTATAATCCAATTCTCTCTCTTTGTGTTGGCTATTTATTTATTATCTATTTAATTTATAACCCAATTCTCTCTCTCTCTGACACACACACACACACAATCTTCCATCTCCCAAAATATTTTGAAAAACTAAGTATGGAGAAAAAAAAATATTAGGAAAGGTGGAAAAATTGGAGCTCTGTCAGCCAAAGACAAAAATACACACAAGGAAGCAATATTTTCTCAGAAATTAACTGCTGAAAAGTCTATTCAATTAACAGCAAATGATCAATTATAGGCCAGAGATTTGATGAGAGACCTCTGTGTCACTTTGTTGGATTATTACAGTTTAGGGGATGAAATAACACATTCAGCAAGGGTCTATGATGCCCAAAGGTGTATGATGCCCTTATCTTCAAAGAATTGTTTCTTAAATCCTAGTCTAGTAGAAACGTCACTTTGCCAATTCTGTAAAAAATTCTACTAGATTAGGGTTTGGGGGATTTCTAACTTCTCTTGGAAAAAAAATTAGACCTGACAGAAATAATTCCCTGGAGTTGAGTAGAGGCTGACTGCTCAAGATGTCGCATACTCTGTACACCTGGACAAACTGATGTATACAACCTACCTGACACCTGGGGGCATTTCGTTTTTCAGTGCCAGTCTAAGAAGTGATAGTCATCCAAACAAGACATGATAAAGACTTAGACTGCAGAAGTGTTTGTGGGGTTAGACAAGGGAAGAAGCTGAGACATTTTGAAGCAGGATTTGTAGAGCATGTTAGAGATTAGATGGAAAGTGAGGTGCAATTTTAGTTAATTGTCTTCTAAGTTTCTGGATTGACAGACTGTTGGTTACTCAATCTTTACTTGAGGTAAAGGCTTCACATTTAGCTAAATGTTTGATGGTATAATGTAGGGCCCTGCATAGCAAATTGTGTTTATGACAGAATCAGTTTTATTAGATCTTATTTTTAAAAAAGAGAAGGCAGAAATCGATCCAATTATACACGTTGACAACTAAGTAATGCCTATGGGCCCCATCGGATTTACATTTGGCAACTTCTAACCCTGAAGCTTCTCATCTTTGAATTCTTTAGATCTTATTATTAGCACAACTTGCTTTAGAAATTCTGATAAAGTTCCCGGTTTCTCTCATGTGGCTGTGAACAGATTAGTATGCCCAAATCTATGCTGTGAAATAGATTTCCTACAGGGAAACTGGCAGTTCCTGCTGTGAGATCATTGAATTGTTCTCAATCAAGGAGTTTTAAGAGCAATACACTTTTTCTAAAAATAATATTTTAAATGACAGTTCTATTTTTGACTCTGTAGATAAGAATATGCATTAAGATAGGCATAGAGTGCAGATTTCTCATACATATGAGTGAATAGCCTCTTTTCTTTTACAAAGACGAAATTTGTATGAGATGGATTTAAACTTGTCCTTTAATTTAGAAAGAACAAATGCTTTCTCAGAGAAAGAGAGAGAGAGACAGAGAGAGAGGAGGAGGAGGAGGAGAGAGAGAGACACAGAGAGAGAGAGAGAGAGACTGCCTCCCCCTATCAGAAATTAGAATTTATTTGCACATTGTTATGTTGTTTAAATGATCAAACTTAATTGAGAAAGAGAGAGAGAGATGCTTAGGGAGAATGTTTCTTTTTACCCTTGGGAATAGATTGGCCAAACTTCATACGGAATTTTCATAATAGGTTTGCTATACTTGCCAATAATTAGAACTTAACTATGTTAATATTGATCCGAAACCTTTCGCACAATACTCTTTAGTATATTTGCCTGTCCTCTTGTCTTTCTTAAGTGTTAATATGAAATGGTGAATTTCTTATTGTGCATCTAACTTGTGAAGGCAATTTTAATGATGTTAAGGAAGTTTCCCTGACTGATCTCTTCAGAACTTTTATTTCAAAATAAATTAAATTGTTTCTGCTTGCCAGGCTCCTCCTTTCAGCCTGCTGAAGACCAATTCTGACCAGAATCTTTGGGTAAGATCTGAGTTATCATCTCAGTGATGGCTAAAGTTCAGTATGACGAAGGCTTCAGCAGGGCTAAAAATCTTAAGACCAAATTATGTAGAAGAAAAAAAGCAAGGTAAGACTTAGTTCAGTGTTGCATGGCATTGGGATATGACCTTGTCAAGAAGATATTTCCTTTTCAAAAATGAAATGGCAAAAAAGTCTAGATTGCTTACAGGAAGACAAAGGATGGACTTGCTACAAAGGAGGATTATAGTGAGTTACAGCAAGTGTCATTTGGTGTCCTGTGCTTTTGTTAAGCAGTAGGTAAGCTTAGCTCAGTCTACCCATCACAGTGCTGATAAATCTGAATTTAGCTCCTGTTTTGAAAGGCTGGCTTCTGCAGAAGTGGAGTTGGAAATAATTTTAGGAGAACTACATGACTTGGGATGGCCTACATGGGAAGAGAAAAGTGAACAGATCTACCACCTCTATTTGTTAAAATGTGCCAGCGGCTTTATGGTCAAACTCTGTAGATCTGTCATTTCACCTAGAGAAAACTGCTCTATGACTTCCTATGAGCTCTGGATCATCCAAAAAATCCTCTCTCCTTTCTTCTCTCCCAGCATTCAATGAGGCTTTTTGGCAAGACTGGGTACTCAGTGTCTTCCAGCAGGAGAATGAAGTCTTGTGCAGCTTGTAAATAAAGTTAACAATTTAGTAGTCTAGACACTTCAGAAATCCTCCTGCCATGTAGGTGGCAATAAAACCTGAAGTCAACAGGTAGAGGCCACCTTTATTACTCACTGGAAAATTTAACCTGGACGAGTTGCCAACTGGTCATTAAAAATGTCCTCTTAATTAGTAGGTTGGTGGAAAGAGCCATCCATGTGAACAAGTAACCCCAGACTTTAGCTTTTGGAAAAGTCAGCACCTACTTTGCTATAAATTTCCCAGAGAGCAAGAAATAACGTTCTTAGCCTGTTTTTCAAAAAATCATGTAGCAGTATGTTGGTATTATTTAAGAGTTCCAAGGTTAGAATAATTCCTACACTTTTTCTCACTTCTTCCTCCTCTTAGCTCTGACAGGTGGTCAGACTGGGCAGTAAGAGAGTGTTAAGACATATTCTTGCCTCCAAACCCCCTCTCTGACAAGAATCAATCTCCAGAATATAGCAGGGTGGATTACAAGACTGTTATTACAAGACAATTCTTTGTTTCTGATCCATGATTGGGGCAAAAACTCTCTTGAAAATATACTTTTAGAAAGACCTCAAAGTTAGAAGACAGGAAAAATAATGACTAATTGTTTAAATATACATTTAAATCATAAAGAATTGTCCTATAAAAATAATCTACATGTATGTATATCTCTATGTATGTATCTATTTTAGGCCATTTCTAAAATATGTATCTAAGAGGAAGATAAGATACAGTTCAATCTCTTTTAATAGCCTTCAATGCATCTTTGCACCAGAAATAAAAAAGCTTATTGGTTTGAATTTCTATGAAAAGAAAGTGCTGATGGGATGATACAGCATAGCACCCCAATCAGCCTATGCAACAGAGCCTTATTCTAGAGTTGGTTGTCAGAGACAAGGGTAAGATCAGGTAACACATTTTTTATGAGATATTGAAGGAGACACATTTTAATTTTAATGCTAAAAGTCTGAGGATAAAGAGGGGTAAAGTCCTGATGATAGAACCAAGGGAGAGCCAAATATACGATTCATAAAAATGTTGGAGTTTTTTGTTTGTTTTTGAGACAGGGTCTCACTCTGTAGCCCAGGCTGGAGTGTACTGTGTGCAATCACAGCTCACTGCAGCCACGACCTCCCAAGCTCTAACGATCCTCCCTCCTCAACCTCCTGAGTAGTCAGAATCACAGGCGTGCACCACTATGCGTCGCTAATTATTTTTATTTTTATTTTTATTTTTGTAGAGACAGGGTCTCCTTATGTTGCCCAGGCTGGTCTTGAACTCCTGGATTCAAGTAATCCTCCCCTCTCAACCTCCCAAAGTGTTGGGACTACAGGCATGTGTCACTGAACCTGTCCATAAAAATGTTTTATAATGAGATAAATTCAATGATTAGCTAGTCGATTAAATCCTTTTTCATTTGTTTTGCCTAGAATCGGTAAACAGGTCAAATCAGATCTGCAGATGTGTTGCTCTGGACCACCCACAGTATTTTATTTTTTAAAAAAATTACTTGCAAAATTTTCAGGTCCTCATTTTAAATAATTGAACTTGCAACTTCTCTTTGAAAAATTAGGAAGTGTGGGCCCACTGGGACTGCATCCCTCAACAGGATGCTCCTGCATGGCCATGAGCATCTGCAGCTGATGGTGCCTGCCCTCTTTAGGAGGAGGAATGTCCTCTTTTAGTTATGCCTAGTCCCCATCACCCCCTTTTGTTGTATACGTGGTCAGGCTTACTTTTTTTCTTAACTCCCTAGTTGCAATAGGTGTTTAACATGATAGCTCCTATTTTGGGCTCTTTCTAAAATATGACTTTAAGTCTGGGAAACTTACTCATTTACATCTTCCCTAAAACCCAGAATAACTTAGCATCCACTGAGGTATGGCTCCCCCTTTTCTTATGCCGTTCTCCCCTCAAAGGGAAGCATTCATGTCCCTGTCTTCCCCTATCAACATTATTTAGATAATATTAACAATAATAAAAGCAGTTAGTATTTACTCAGTGCTTCCTCTGTTCCAGTACTGTTCTAAGCATGCTACAGAATTCATTCACTCATTTAAAATTCACATCAATTCTAGCTGGGTATTGAAATTCCCGTTTTTACAGATAAAGCAATTAAAGGAGCAGTTATGAAAGCAGAGGCAGAGTCAGGCTGTGTACCCAGCAGTGTGACTTTAGAGCCTGCATTCCTCTCTGCTGTGCTGCACGCACTAAGCTCTCCTGCATTAAAATCACAGGAACGGTGTTTCTCCATTCAGGGAATAAGTAGCTCCCAGCATGTTTAGGTAGAAAGCACTAACATAGGACATTTATTTATAGAAAAATTCAACACAGTGAAGTGCTAAGAGTATCAAGTATTCCAAATCAACACACTTGCTGTTATGTATATTGATGCTTTTTTTTCTTCTTCTTAGAAATTCCTAAACGTATGCAAATGTGTGTTACATAAAGACATCCCTTGTGCATCCAAATGCAATCAATATGGGTAAATAGTCATTAAAAGAAAACCAAAAGACCCAAGTAAAAGTCCCTTCACATCTCATACACAAGATAAATTAGTCACAGACATGCGAGTTCTGCCTTTCTGGTCTAACTGTCCCCACACATTCCCACTGATTCTGTGACTTACAGAAGCACTTCAAACAGACAACGTATTTCAAGGGAATCCAATTCAGTACACTCATAACATTAAGAAAAAAACTAAACAATATATAATATGCCCAACAGCACTGATATTATCAATTCCAGAACCATGCTCTTTTGGGGCTCACATCTGAGAAGAACCTCATCTAAAAAAAAAAACCCACCTCCCACCTAATGTTCCACTGATTGAACCCATTTTATCAACCGTGGTGAACTAATCCTTTCTACTTTCACTCTGCAACATTTTTCTCACTGTCTCTTGATAACAGACCTTTTTTTGGAATAGATTCCTAAGTGTCAGAAGTATTGTGGACTGCTCTAAACAAAGAAGATAGGAAACTAAAGTATTTTGATTATTTCTCAGTTATTATATATTCCCAGCTCTAGCCTCTGTGCATGCCAGGGATTTGCTGCCTCTGAGTTTATTCTACAGCTTTTCCTCCTCTATGGTCCAACTCATCAGTAAGCAACTTCCAGCCTTTTCAGATCACAGCAAAGTCTGTATTGTCTAAACCACAGTACTTCAAGTCTGTCTTTAAACCACAGTACTTCAAGCCACTTCAAGTCTACGCCACTTGAGTTTCTTCTTTACCATCTCCTTCACATTGTTGTCTTCAGTTCAGTCTTCTTGCTTTTTTTTTTTTTTTTGAGACCAAGTTTCGCTCATGTTGCCCAGGCTGTAGTGCGGTGGCGCGATCTTGGCTCACCACAACCTCCGCCTCCCAGGTTAAAGCAATTGTCCTGCCTCAGGTTTCCTGAGTAGCTAGGATTACAGGCATGTGCCACCATGCCTGGCTAATTTTGTATTTCTAGTAGAGACGGGGTTTCTTCATGTTGGTCAGGCTGGTCTCGAACTCCCCACCTCAGATGATCTGCCCGCCTCGGCCTCCCAAAGTGCTGGGATTACAGGCATGAGCCACCACGCCCAGCCCCAGTCTTCCCTTTTGAGCTCTATGCTATTGAATCCAAGTGCCTTCTTGATATTTCATCTAGCATCACCTCATACTTAACATGCTCAAAATGGAAATCTTGATTCCTAGGACAGACTATTAATAGTTCCTCACATAATGGTCCCCACTTGTAAATGAAACATCCTTTCAATTATTCATCCATAACTCCTCATTTCTCTCAAGCTGTTCATTGAACCCATCAGCATACTACATTGGCACTGTCTTCTAAATATACCTAAGATCCAATCATTTCTTACAAACTCCACCCTGTCAAAGCTATCAGATCTCTAGGCAATTAGCAAAAGCCTTCAAACTGGTTACTGTTGAGCCTTTGCATTTAATTTAATTTCTCCCTAGGCATGCTCTTTACTCACTAAACACATGACTCAATACCTAACTTCCTTCTAGTCTCTGTTCAAATCCTACCCTATTGGAATGACCTTCCATGACCACTATATATTGCTTAGCAGTTTTTTCCTCATTACTCTAAGTTTTCCTACATGGCCTTACTGATTTTCATGGCTACACACAACTGCACACCACATTATACATTTATTAGTTTGTTACCTGCTTCTTCTCCTCCAGTATTATCTCCTTAAGCCCAATAATTTTTCAATTGTTTATATTCAGCTTATTGTTGAGGACAGTGCTCATGCTGCATAGTAGACATCCAATAAAGATTTGCTGAATAGATAAATAAATATTCCCCCTAGACAAAAAGT
The DNA here is from genome assembly GCF_003255815.1 of Theropithecus gelada. NCBI lineage: Eukaryota > Metazoa > Chordata > Mammalia > Primates > Cercopithecidae > Theropithecus > Theropithecus gelada. The sequence continues at coordinate 157,915,584 of NC_037673.1, forward strand.
CATGTTTTGCAAGTTTTACTATTGCTAACCATATATAGTTCAGTGTGAGACGCAAAAGGATATTTAGAAACTGATTATTTGTTTTTCACATGCTTCATTATTCAGGAAGCTATTTGTGTGCATGAGCTGAGTCCTAGTCGTCTTCCAGGGCTCAGACACTAACATACATCGCAGCCCACAGTAAACATCCAATGACTATTTACTAAATGAATGACTTGAAAGCATCAAGGGGAAAGATAGCAAGTTTAAATCTTCATGATACAGGTTACAAAGAATTGGCCAGGGGACTAAATCTTATGACAGTGAGTGTTGCTTAAATATAATTTCACATAAAAATTTAGGTATCTAGTTTCCCTTGAAAAATCAGAAGATCTAGCAACAGCGGGTTGGTGTTCCCTTCAAGGAGTTATCAGGGGAGTGGAAGAATGGCTCATTGATTCAGAAATGGTATGTGACTGTGATACTGTCCCTGCATTTCCTACTTATCTCCGGGATGTGGGTCCCCAAAGCCTTATAGTGGTTTGTCTTTGTGATTCTTCCTTCGCACAAATAACAATCCCTGTCATCCCATAATTAAATAGCTTCTGAATAAACAGCATTATAGCAAGAGTAAGAACGAGGTTTTTGGAGTCAAACAGGCTTTGTTTTCAGTATCAGCACTATCTTTCTAGCTGTGGGGTTACAATAACTACTACATCAGTTCTGTCAACCTCAGTTTTCTCATACTTAAGACAGGGGTAACACAATGACATCATACGGTTTAAATGAGATGCTTTTAAACAGCCCAGCATTTAAAAATACTCAATGGGTGTTAGCTATGATGTCAATAATGATAAGAAGATTATTATTATAATGACTAGGATGATGATTCTTGACCAACCAGGAAAGAAAGTACTACTATCTTTGGCTAATCATTAGGAAATGTAATCATTGCTTTAGGTTCTGTCATTAACCTTAACCTTCTGTTGCTTATTCTATTTAATCCATAGTCAAGATGAAACATTTCCTTGGATAAAAGTCTGCATCTTGATCCTTTTAAAAATGATTTATCCCATAATACCCTCAGGATTTAGCCACATACACTTAAGTAAAAAAATTTAAATGGTTCTGCATTCATCATTGAAATACTCAATCAAATCTAAAACCTGAAATCATGCATTGGGGATCACAAAGGCACAGCTTCATCCATCTTTTAAGCAGAAATAGAAAATAAAAGGGGGGAAAGGAGAATTCCTCTCTTAAAGACATGTGATGGGTTGATGGACAGATAATTAATTAAACTTAGTTTATGCTAGCAATGGAGCAGGCATTCCATACACGAAAATGGTTGAATTAGAATCAACCATGGTGTCAAGAGAATTCTAGGATATAGAGAATTTAAACTTTATAAGACCTGATCAAATGCATAGGTAACAAGGACCATCAGAGGTAAAGTGGGAAATGAAACCCATATGTGAAAAGATGAGAAAAAAATGCCTTTTTCCTAAGTTGAGGAAAGAGAATAAAAAAAGATATTCAAGAGATATTGTGGAGTGAGGTTGCAGAAACCCTAAAACTTTTGGTTTCATGTGCTGTTTATGTAAGGATATTTATGTGCTGCTGGATTTTGTAGGAAATTAGCTAATAGGTTAATCGAATATAAATTTATAACTAAAGATATCTTATCTGCAGTAAAACATAATAATCCCAGCCCAACATTAACCAATACACTGAATGTTCATAAAAAAACAATATAAACTGCCATATACCCTACTTCCTGCAATGCATTTTAATTACTGCTGTAATCATGGTAAATTCCGCTGCAGGTGCAAGGCAAATGGGCCATGTGATAGAAGTAGGGAGAAAATAAATATGTATCCTGCATTTAAAAATGTTTAAAAAGGTAGCTTGGGTATATATAACAAAAAGAATTTACATAGAAACATCAAAAATGAGCAGGGAGGAAAAGAAGGAAAAGACAAAGGAGGAATAAAAAGTAGGAATGCAACCTAGGGCAGTTAGGACAGGTTATTAAATATAACCATGTAGTAATATTCAAAGCTTTATCTAAAGTAAGAAAAACGACTTTAACTATTTCTGCTCTGTATATGAAACATAACGTTTAAAAAACTTTAAGTCATAATTTTTAGCAAGCTTTAAAAAAACTTCTGTAAATGATCTTTTTAAAATATATATGGGCATACACATCACTTAATGAGTTTTGAGTGTCTGTGGAATCACTGTGTTTGCAGGCTGACACTCGTGTGGAATCAGCCTCTGTAGCCCACTAGCACTTTGTGAAACCCTAATGGAGGAACAGGCCCTCTGTATCGTGAATCTGCCTCCCTCGAGGTAATAACCATCCCTTATCTTCAGGAATTAGTCATAAGTCTTTGAAGTAAGCTTTTCATTTTTATAGAGAATGTTTACTGATGGAGAAATACAACACATGATGCTGTTACTGAGAGATTAAACCCATATCACTGAGAAAAGAGTATCCTCAGCAATAAATGTAATTAAAAACCATTCTACCTGACAAGATTTTTTTCTCTATTTAGTGACTTGAAGTTTTTATAAAAAGAAAAGAAAACAAAGTTGCTAATGCCTGCTGATCAGAAATGAATAAGAATTGTTTTAGATTGCAACTTCTTTGATGGAAGGGGTTACTTTAAACTGGAAAGCAATTTACAAAATATTCCAGAGTAAGTGTTCAATATATTATTAAATTACTTATTTTCACTAACTTATGTGTGGCATAGGATCCTAGAGATTTCAACATTAATTTTTCCCCTTACAAATAGCCCTTTGTTAAATTTATAAACCAGTAACTTGTTATGTGAGTCTTACTTTCCTATAGAAAACATACAGTGTCTACATTTGCAGATCAACTTATAAATATTTTATACATATTTTGTGTAAAATATGTATGTAATACATATTTGTATTTTTTTTTTTTTTTTTTTTTTTTGAGACGGAGTCTCACTGTGTCTCCCAGGCTGGAGTGCAGTGGCGTGATCTCGGCTCACTGCAAGCTCCGCCTCCCGGGTTCACGCCATTCTCCCGCCTCAGCCTCCCAAGTAGCTGGGACTACAGGCGCCCGCCACCGTGCCCGGCTAATTTTTTGTATTTTTAGTAGAGACGGGGTTTCACCATGTTAGCCAGGATAGTCTCGATCTCCTGACCTCGTGATCCACCCGCCTCGGCCTCCCAAAGTGCTGGGATTACAGGCTTGAGCCACCGCGCCCGGCCCATATTTGTATTTTTATTACATACAAATACATAATTTGTCTAAACATATTATTTAGATTACTACAAATATTTAACCAACATGCATAATGCCATTTAGATTGAAAATCTAGTCAGAGTTTCTTACTTGGAATTCTAGTTTTCATTTTTATTACCTATTTAGTTGAGGCTGTGAACTCTGGGAACTCTGAAACTAAACATTTGAGACAATAGGCTTACTACCTTTGTGTCTTAACACAATTTATTTACCTTTTGGAAAATCTGTTTCATTATCTGTAAATTGGAAGGATAATCATAGCTAATGGGTGATTGTAGTGAGACATAAGAAGGCTAAATTATGTAACTGGGTAGCACATAGGAAATGTTCAACAAGAGTTGCTCCTAATCATGAGAAGAAAAACATTCAGTCTTAAGTTTACTGAAATATGAACTTCTAGATGAATTAAGCCATTGTTTCTATGTCAATTTTATTTTCCTACAATACTTATAAATAAATGTATTCCCAATACACTTATTCTAGCTCTTAAAATGAGCTAATTGTCACACATGTTTGACTTGAGGTTATGTGTTTTTTTTGTTTCTTACTTGTTTACTGTGGTTCTAGGGGCAACACATGTTTTCATCAACTGGTCATTTCTGGGTTCAAGGTGATAATGGCCTTGGTGATGTATTTACCATGATGCTCAAATGAAAGTGCAGTTATAGGAATTTCTAAGATTAGATAAAGAGCATTCCCCTAACCTATTCCTATTATGCTAACAATAACATTTAATATATGTAGATTTCAATTACTCTGGTTTGAAAGTTATAGCTACTAGTAGTGAAATGTCACAAAATGTCTCAATAACACAATAAAGAGTGTATTTGAAAAGTTGCATCTTAAAAATGTAGAAGCAAAAGTGAGAGCTATTAAAATAGAATCAGTTCCAGTGGAATTCCAGCTGGAGTGCCTCATGGAAGCCTGAACATATGTTGCAAAGGAGCACCTGCACACAAGGCCCAGGAGAGCTAGGTAAGCCATCTCATTTTAAGGCAATCCGGAGAAGTGGCTGTCTAAAGTGATTCAACTAGATTAGAAATTGGATCTCCTCATATTCACCGCTCTTCACTAAACTGCCTTCTCTTACTTTTTGGTTTAAAGTACCTTAGAAATGATGTTAGTTATCATTTTAAATGAAATATCTAAAATATACTTTCAGTCTTTCAGTGAATCTGGCCCCTTAAAAAGAAGAGATCTTCAGGAGCTAGTGCTCAGGGAAAGACAGAACTGTTTAAAACATAAACTCACTGTAGTTATCTAAGCAATGTAAGACATATTCGTTAAAGCCAACGAAAGTAAAAGCAGAAACAAATTGTGGACATTGATACTCATTTCCATGATGTGGAGTTTATAAAGAGATGCAAACACACCTTCTTAATATTCCAAGAATTACTACTGCAGGATGTGTGTGAGTGTATGTGTGCTCACACATGTTTGTGTGTGTGTGTGAATTTCCTGAGTTTTAAGAATGTACCCCTTTCCTGAGAGGTATGCTTAGATTTATAAACATTTTAAATATTTAAGCAAAATTTTAAAAAACAATCCCACAGCAATCACAGAACAAGACACTTACTAGATGATCTGTATTAAGATATTTCAAATAACACATGCTCAAATTTCATTCCATTTTGATCATGTTGATTCTCCCCTTCCAGGTGCTGCACTATTCTGGATGATGGAGTCCACACCCTCTGGCTATAAAGCAGACTTTCATATATTAATTCTAGCTTCTATTAAAAGAAGCCTTCACTGCCTGCCATTTCCAATTACCCCCTTTCTGAGTCAACTCAAGTTGTACTACTAGAGCTTCATTCCTTGGTTGAAATGAAGCTTAGGGTTTAACACATGTTAAAATGTAAACGCAGCTTCCAGAAAGGGGAACATTTGAAGCCACTGTCAGTTACCGGTGCCACAGTGTGAAAGGGCTGACTGAACTCTTTCTGGATAGGAAATGTGGTAAAATATGGAGGAGAATCCTGAAGAAGAAAAAGGACAAGGAGCAAAAAGAGAGGCAAAGAACACAATTAACTACAGCAATAAACTGAGCATCCTGCCAACTTTACAGAGTTTATCTCATTCAATTCCCTTATAAAAAACTTATCTATGTGTCCCTCATTTTTTTTTTTATTGCTTGGGCCCCTACTTCTATAGAATCTAACTCATTAAGCTTGAAATACGGCCCAGAAGTCTACATTTTAAGCAAATAGCTATTGATATAAGAAGTATAAAGACTACACATTAACAGACAAATAGATTTTGAAATAGAACCTACTGTTTTGGAATCAGGTATGCCTTACCCCACAACTCTATAATAATACAATTTCTTTCTATAAAATGTTACCTCTTTAGGAATTTAATTTACTACTGAGGGTGTGAATTGTTACCTAGGTCCTGGAAAGCAACCTTATTATTTTATGAAAAGTCAGGTAGGTCACTTTCACTGCAGCCTACAAAAATTATGGACTTTACAATTTTCTTTCTCTTTCTTAATGAAATGCCCAAATCTCTATTTAAAACCCAATTGTAGTAACTTTGCACCCAGTTGCATTTGCAGGTAACAACTACTGCCTTGAGGCATTGAGAGTTGAGTTGCATTGTTAACAGTTGAGGGGCATGAGCTTCCTGGGCAGTTTCAGGAGCAATATACTAAGTTGCTAACTTTTCTGTTTAGAACATGCAATGATCTTGTGGAGGGGGGAAAAAATCTGACTTTTTAAAATCAAAGAGCCAAGAGTTTCCAGAGCTGAGTTCAATCAAGTTTTAAGTAATGCAGAAACTTTTGAAAAACATAAATGTTGCAAAGACCAGGGTGAACACACACTTACATGGAGCCAGAATGAGAGACTGTACAGTGAGGTGGAAATAAAATGGTTGCGTATTGGTACAATACAATCTTGAGGTCAATTTTGCTCAAGATTTTACAATGGTAAAAAGAAATGGCCTTTACTGAATGTGGGGTGAGTAGGAGAGGTTTAAAGGAAAGGCATAAAAATGTCATGGGCTCTAAAATAAACAGATTTTTTTTTTTTTTTTTTTGAGACGGAGTCTCGCTCTGTCGCCCAGGCTGGAGTGCAGTGGCCGGATCTCAGCTCACTGCAAGCTCCGCCTCCTGGGTTTACGCCATTCTCCTGCCTCAGCCTCCCAGCTACTCGGGAGGCTGAGGCAGGAGAATGGCGTAAACCCAGGAGGCGGAGCTTGCAGTGAGCTGAGATCCTGCCTCAGCCTCCCGAGTAGCTGGGACTACAGGCGCCCGCCACCTCGCCCGGCTAGTTTTTTTTTTTTTTTTGTATTTTTTAGTAGAGACGGGGTTTCACCGTGTTAGCCAGGATGGTCTCGATCTCCTGACCTCGTGATCCACCCGTCTCGGCCTCCCACAGTGCTGGGATTACAGGCTTCAGCCACCGCCCCCAGCCAATAAACAGAACTTTATGTGATTTCATAGACCCTATCATGAAGCTTCAGAACAGAAAAGATGCAGAGACACAGAGGCTTGTCCACAAATGACAGAATTAAGAGACCTCTCAATCTTCCCTGTACATATACTTATTTCTCTTTTGATCATTTTCAGTAGAGAAAATATGAGCTTTGGAATCACACAGTACTGGGTTAAAGTTCTAGCATTTGCATTTACCAGCTTGAGTGACCATGGGTAAGTCACTTCAACTTTTTGAGCCTGAGTTTCTACATCTGTAAAATGAAGATCATAATATCTACTGTTGGGACTACTGGCAATGTGTAACACACAGAGTATAGCTCCTTAGATATACTAGATATTCAGTGAATGGAATCCATCACTCTCAGCAGCACTACCATCACATCCTTATAATGATAGTGGTATTATAAGGATTTATTTAGAATGATGAAAAGTATATGCAGTCAACTTGTGCCCTCCTTGTCACATAAGGCAAGAGAGGGACTCAGGTGAAGGGAAATCCTGCAGGTGGTTTGCATAGATAATTCATCTATTACATGTAGAGATGTACCCTGACATGGTTGATGCATTGGGACAACATCCTAGAAAAGGAGATGGGCTTTATTCTGAAGGGGGTGAGTGGATATTCAGGGTACACTTCACAAAAGGAAAAATGTCTGCCACTTGGAGGCAGGTCAGGAGCCAAGCAGGGTGACACCATCCATGGATCTCCATGCTGAAGATGAAATAATAAGGTATACTGAAAAGGTTACGAGCGTGAGCTTTGGAGTGGGCAAACTCAGATTCAAATCCAGTCTCTGCTATCTTTTAGCTCTGCAGTTTATACCAAAAGATAAACTTTTCTGAGCTGTTTTCTCATCTATTAAATAATGATATATATTTCATAAGTCTGGTGTGCAGATGAGGTAAAATGATATTTATATACACAGTACAGTAAGGGATATGCAGTATAATTCCAACACATATAACCCATTAATATTATGAACCAGTTATATTATCTAGCTGCATGTTCAGCATCCTGTTCATTTCCATTTTGATATAATTACACCTTTAGTGAAGTGCTCTTGAAACAGTCAATCTAATCTCAGCCTTGCTGTGCAAATGAAGAAAATATTTATTTTTTGTCCATACTTGGTCGAATACATTGAAGGCAAAGAAGGAAAGAAGGGGGAAGAACGGGGAGAAGAACCTCTAAGTGGCAGAGGAAAGCAAATATCAGGGCTATGTGGCTCCCTCCAGTCCCAGGAAGAGCACTATCCTCTACAGTCAACCAGAAAGTCTGGAGAGCATGTCGTTACGGACTAAGAAAGTACTTAATCAGAAACTTTCCCAAAGTTACTGAGATACTCATCAGACTGAGGGAGTACAGAATTGAAGCTCCTCCCTGTTTCCTAGTGTAGCACAAATCCATTCATCCTCAGATGCTTTCACAGATCATAGCTTGAACTTCTGCAGTCCTTTATCTGGATCAGCCTTTAATCACATAAGCGAATGACACCATATCAATAACATTTCTGTTAAGAAAGAAAAGCCTGTTTATTCCAAGCCCTTTTCTTTGCTCACTGGGTAAATAACATTGGGATATCTCCCTGATTCCCTGTGTCATGCTTTATATTTTACCCTGGGCCTTCCTCCTTCCCAACCATACTCATTGTCCCACGACTTGGCTCCTAAGGACCTAAAATCTACTCACTGGTTTAGAATCTTCTGGCTTCTGTGACATGTTATGTGTCTATCCCTTATATGCTCTCGGAATGGCAGCATATGCCTCAATTCTAAAGCACCGTTCATGCTCACACTGCAATCTAGTCTTACAGGCCTATTCTTCACTTTGACAGATCAAGCTTCCATTTTCCTCTCCAGCAACTCTGTGGCTACTCAGAGCTGTCATGAGGTCCCCTGAGCCAGTCTCTTGGCAACCTCCTCTGAGGAGAGGCTGCCAAAAATCCAAAGAGCCTCTGCTCATCCTGCAAAGGGAGCCTTGGATGGACATCAAAAGAATAGGGCTTTAGGCCGGGCGTGGTGGCTCATGCCTGTAATCCCAGCACTTTGGGAGGCCGAAGCAGGCAGATCACAAAGTCAGGAGATCGAGACCATCCTGGCTAACATGGTGAAATCCTGTCTCTACTGAAAATACAAAAAATTAGCCGGGCGTGGTGGCGGGCGCCTGAAATCCCAGCTACTCGGGAGGCAGGAGAATGGAATGAACTCGGGAGGCGGAGCTTGCAGTAAGCAGAGATAGCACCACTGCACTCCAGCCTGGGTGACAGAGCGAGACTCCGTCTCCAAAAAAAAAAAAAAAAAAACAACAACAAAGAATAGGACTTTAAAGACTTCATTTTTTTTTCTCCTCTACTTTTGTCTACTCAATGTTTTGGTTTCCTTTTTTTCTTGCTTTTAAAATATGTAATTGACAAATAAAGATTGCATATATTCAAGTTGTACATCATCATGAGTTGATACACGAATACAATGGTTAATAATTATCATAATCAAATGAATTAACACATTTATCACCAACCATGCTGTACATTAGATCCCCAAAACTTTTCCATCTCATACTGAACGTTTGTACCCTTTGATCAACATGTCTCCATTTCCTTCTCTCTCTAGGCCTGGGAATCGCCATTCTACTCTGCGTTTCTATGAATTCAACTTTTTATGATTCTACATATTAATAAAATCATGTGGCATTTGTCTTTTTTTTCAATTTTTCTAAATTTTTGTTATGGACTATTCCAAACATATAATCAAGAAAATAACTTAACATAAGTCCTGTTCTCATTACCCAGCTTGAAGTATTATCATTTCATGTCAATTACATTTATCTGCTTCTGTGCTGTTGGCACAGTAGCCCTTCACCACTTGTTAATTAAAATTACTTGATTAAAATTAAATGCTATCAAAAATTCAGTTCCTTGACTGCACCAGCCATATTTCAAGTGCTCAATTGCCACATGTGGTGAGTGACTACCATTTTGAATAGTGAAGCTCTACAAAACAGTTGAACATTTCCATCACTGCAGAACAATTCATTAGATAGTGCTAATCTACATCCAACCTTCTTCCCCCACTGTAGATTATTTTGTACCAAATCCTAAGCAACATCACGTCATCTAAACTTAACACTAAGAAATTAACAATACTTGGCCGGGCGCGGTGGCTCAAGCCTGTAATCCCAGCACTTTGGGAGGCCGAGACAGGCGGATCACGAGGTCAGGAGATCGAGACCATCCTGGCTAACCCGGTGAAACCCCATCTCTACTAAAAAATACAAAAAATTAGCCGGGCATGGTGGCGGGCGCCTGTAGTCCCAGCTACTCGGGAGGCTGAGGCAGGAGAATGGCGTAAACCCGGGAGGCGGAGCTTGCAGTGAGCTGAGATCCGGCCACTGCACTCCAGCCTGGGCGACAGAGCGAGACTCCGTCTCAAAAAAAAAAAAAAGAAATTAACAATACTTGTTGAATGACACGGAACAAGTAGTTGACAAGATTACAAGCAAAAATTTCTTAAAGTGTGTGTGTATAGACAGATATATGCATAAAATGTATATATGTGTGTGTATATACACACATATACACATACACTGGAGTGCAGTGGTGCGATCTCGGCTCATTGCAACCTCCACCTCCTGAGTTCAAGCGATCCTCCCACGTTGGCCTTCCAAAGTGCTGGGATTACAGGCATAAGCCACCACACCTGGGCTATACAGACTATTTCTAAGGTCCAATGTGTATATACACACACATATATGCATTTTATGGGAAGATGATTTATGCTGGTTCTCAATTTCTGATAAAGGTCATCTCCAAATACAAGAGTTACTCCCTTAAAAATATATGTGGTCAATTAATTATTAAAAAGATGAGACACTTTAATTGCAAAGGCCACTGTAAAATTACCTTACTAAATATGGAATAAGGAACTTATTCACAAAGATAAATGTCTTGTACATATCTTATCTCTTTAACTTGTTAGAATGTAGATGAGTGCCTGGATTTTTCATTGGTTATATGGTGGTGTATAACTGAGGAGAGGGTGGAGTGAGGTGAGACATGCTTATCAGTTTGTCTTTGTATGGATTCGGTTAAGACAGAAAAGTGGAGATTGCCTCAGGCTTCTTTCATGGTAACAGTGTTCAACTTCATTCCTTTATCCAGCCATTCAGCCATTCATTCATCCAACACCTACTTACTAATAGCATCAGCTATGTGCCAGGAGTATAAGTTCTTCGTTTTAATAGGAATAAGAGATGGTCTCAGCTTTTGGTGAAACTTCCACCTGAAATGCAAATTTGGCTCTTGGGACAGTTAGTATTACTGAGGATAATTGTGTCAAAGCCCAGAGACAACATAAGAGAGTTTTCTTAATTTAACGACAAATATGAGTATTTATCCAATACTTACTCTAAGGCAGGGCTTGTACTAGGTGAACCCAACAGATGAAATTCTTTCTTCATACAGATATATGCTCCCTTTCTATCCTGCCCTCATCCCCATTCTTAGAGTTGGGGGAAGAATTGTCTCTTGATATATGGTAGAAATGATGTAAGAATGAGAAGGTGGGATTATACAGTTACACACATATGCTGTGACTGCTCTTCTTTCATCCTCTGCCATCCTCTCAAAATGGAAGTTTGTCTCTTCCCCTTTACATACGCTTACCCAGGACCACAGCCCAGGCACCCATGATGTCGACTACAGAAGGAGCAATTCCCAGCTGCAGCTGGAATCTCCCTCACTGAGTATCCCTGACCTCTTCCAGAAAGTGCCGGGTCTCTGATTTCCTCTGGTCTCTCTTAAACTAAGAAGCTCCATCACGCCGGGCGCGGTGGCTCAAGCCTGTAATCCCAGCACTTTGGGAGGCCGAGATGGGCGGATCACGAGGTCAGGAGATCGAGACCATCCTGGCTAACACGGTGAAACCCCGTCTCTACTAAGAAATACAAAAAATAGCCGGGCGAGGTGGCAGCGCCTGTAGTCCCAGCTACTCGGGAGGCTGAGGCCGGAGAATGGCGTGAACCCGGGAGGCGGAGCTTGCAGTGAGCTGAGATCCGGCCACTGCACTCCA
>NC_037673.1:158583025-158615525 GCF_003255815.1 Theropithecus gelada
TTTTTTTTTTTTTTTTTTTTTTTTTTTTTTTGAGACGGAGTCTCGCTGTGTCACCCAGGCTGGAGTGCAGTGGCGCGATCTCGGCTCACTGCAAGCTCCGCCTCCCGGGTTTACGCCATTCTCCTGCCTCAGCCTCCGAGTAGCTCGGACTACAGGCGCCCGCCACCACGCCCGGCTAGTTTTTTTTTGTATTTTTTTAGTAGAGACGGGGTTTCACCATGTTAGCCAGGATGGTCTCGATCTCCTGACCTCATGATCCACCCGCCTCGGCCTCCCAAAGTGCTGGGATTACAGGGTTGAGCCACCGCGCCCGGCCGTTTTTTGTATTTTTTAGTAGAGACGGGGTTTCGCCGTGTTAGCCAGGATGGTCTCGAGCTCCTGACCTCGTGATCCGCCCGTCTCAGCCTCCCAAAGTGCTGGGATTACAGGCTTGAGCCACTGCGCCCGGCCTGTTAACATGTTAATACTACCCAAAGCAATCTACAGATTTAATGCAATCCCTATCAAAATACCTATCATATTTTTCACCGAAAAGGAAACAAATACTAAAATTTAGGTAGAACCACAAAAGACCCAGAATAGCCAAAATTATTCTAAGCAAAAAGAAAAAACATACTGGAAGAATAACATTACCTGACCTCAAGTTATCCTACAGAGCTATAGTAATCAAAATAGCATGGTACTACGTAAAAAACAAACACATAGACCAATGGAACAGAATAGAGAACTCAGAAACCAATACACACATCCACAGTGAACTCATTTTTTACAAAGCTGCCAAAAAATACACTGGAGAAGAGACAGTCTCTTTAATAAATTGTGCTGGGAAAACTTGATATTCATATGCATAAGAATTAAACTAGACTTTTATGTATCACCATATACAAAAATCAAATCAAAATGGATTAAATATTTAAATCTAAGACCTTAAACTATGAAACTATGAAAAGAAAATATTGAGGAACATCTACAGGACACTTTTCTGGGCAAGAATTCTAGGGCAATACCCCACGAATACAGACAACTGAAGCAAAAATGGGGACAAATGAGATCACATCAAGTTAAAAAGCTTCTGCACAGCAAGGGATACAATAAAGTGAAGGGAAAACCCACAGAATGGGAGAAAATATTTCCAAACTACCCATCTGACAATGGATTAATAACAGGAATATAACAGGAGCTCTAACAACCCTACAGGAAAAAATCTAATAATCTGATCAAAAAGGGGGCAAAAGATTTGAATAGACATGTCTCAAAAAGAAGACATACAAGTGGCAAACAGCCATATAAAAAAGTACTCAACATCATTGATCATCAGGGAAATGCAAACGAAAACTACAATGAGATATATCATCTCATGCAGGTAAAATGACGTACATCCAAAAGACAGGCCATAACAAATGTTTGCAAGGATATGGAGAAAAGGGAACCCTTTTCTACATTTGGTAGGAATGTAAATTAGTACAACCACTATGAAGAACAGTCAGAAGGTTACTCAATAAACTAAAATCTGAGCTATCATATGAATCAGCAACCCCATTGCTGGGTATCTACCCAAAATAAAGGAAATCAGTATATCAAAGAGACGTCTCCACTCCTGTGTTTGTTGCAGCACTGTTTATAATAGCTAAGATTTGGAAGCAAGCTAAGTGTCCATCAACACATGAATTGATAAAGAAAATGTGGTACATATACACAATGAAATACACAATGGAATTCAGCCATAAAAAGGGATGAGATTTAGTAATTTGCAACAACATGGATTGAACCGGAGATCATTATGTTAAGTGAAGTTAGCCAGGCACAGAAAGACAAACTTTGCATGTTCTCACTTATTTGTGGGATTTAAAAATCAAAACAATTGAACTCATGGACAAAGACAATAGAAGGATAATGACCAGAGGCTGAGAATGGTAGTGGAAAGTGGCGGGGAGGTAGGTATAGTTAATGGGCACAAAAAAAAAAAAAAAAAAACTAGAAAGAATTAATAAGACCTACTATTTGATCACACAACAAGATAACCATAATTAATAATAACTTAATTGTGCTTTTTAAAATAACTTAAAGAGTGTAATTGGATTGCTTGTAACTCAAAGGAAAAATGCTTGAGAAGATGGATACCACATTCTCCGTGATGTGTTTATTTCACTTTGCATGTCTGTATTAAAACATTTCATGTATCCCATAAATATATATACCTACTATGTACCCACAAAAATTAAAAATAAAAACAGTGAAAGCGAATACATTACAAAATGCCTTCAGAGAAAGTTGCGTTGTAGAGCTTAAATAATAATGTTACTTAAGAAGAAAAGTTACCTAATAAAGTTTTTAACCTGAAGCTCAAATTTCTTGAATATTAATTAAATTCTTTAAGGAAGACATTTTTCAAACCCAAATAAATGAAAATAAGTGATACTTTTTCCTAAGTAGCTAGGAAGAGTTGGGGAAAAAACTCCAGAAAACTTACTTAGAGGCAATACTTACGTCTCAAGTAATGTAGGTATTCAAACTCTGAGCATGATTCAGCTCAAATCCTTCACTCTACCTGAAGTGATGTTTGCAAATACTAAAAATAACACCAAGTTGTTTGTATTTTCCAGCATTGCATTTGTAAAATCACAAACCCATTGCATAGAAATGTCCTTGATTTATATTTACCTCAAGTTAGCTAAATCCGACAGGAAGTAAAGAATTCTAAACTGTTACAAAGATACATTCTTTGCTGTAACTGCTCAAGGTATATATGCATGTAGAAGAAAGATTTGAAATAATTCCAAAATATAGTGTGGTTAAATTGCCCATAGAAAGTACCTAAAATTTCTCTAAGTATGATGTTAACTCCTTACTTGTCATATAGCTAATATTCTCACTCTAAATGTGAACTTTTTAAATATTTTAATATATATTTTTAGAGATATGGTCTCACTATGTTACCCAGGCTTGTCTCAAACTCCTGACCTCAAGCCCTAATGATCCTCCTGCCTCATCCTCCTGAGTAGCTGAGACTACAGGCACAAGCAACCTTGCCCCACTTCTAAATATAAATTTTAACATGTGGAATTAAAAATTCAAGGACGTTGAGGAAAGCTCTATTTGACATTTATTGCAACTGATGACCTATGGACAGATAGACTCACTTTGTACAGCAAGAGCCCCATGAATTATTTCTAAATATCCTAAGAGCTAACTAATACTTACTGAACACTTAAAACCATGTCAAACACTACACATAAGTTATCTTTTCAGCTTTCCCAATACATTATAAATTATTATGCCCATTATGTACAAATGACTAGGAGCCCAAGATGGTCAGGTAACTCACAATTCTGCAAACTCGTCAGTGTCAAAACAGTGTCACACTAGGTCTCTCAGTTAAAAGCTGAGAATCTCAATGCCTTTGACATTTTGCCTCTGAGCTAAGATGACAGTTATGAAAAATTAGTTCTTTTGGGTTTTAGTCAATTAAGCTATAAGCTCAGAAAGACTGAGACCACTTCTGTTGATTATTTTATTCATTCATTTGTTATAATTCATTTAACAAACATTTATTTAATGAAGATCCCCTGGGCATTAGAAATTTAAAACAAGACAGAAAATAATCCTGTATCATGAAAATTACATTCTAGTAAGGAAGACAGTAGCATAGTAAGAAAAATAAACAAATAAGATAATTTCTTTTAGTGCTAAGTTCTATGAAAATTCTAACGTGATAGAAATGGGTTAAGTTTGGCTAGAGTGGTCATGTGAGACCATTTTTTCAGAAGAAACATTGGAGTTTATAAATGCACAACTCTCCATCAGCATTTTGAAGACAAGATTTCACATCTGTTGTCTTAATTTTGATTAATTCAAATTCAATTTTTTTTCTCCATTTCTTTAAAACTACTTCAGATGAAAAGTCACAGAGCCCCTCAGATGGAAATGTCTCCTTCTGTTGCTAACATTCTTATTTTTAATCACACTTACTGCTTCATAGTAAGAACATTTTTGAAAAGAATGAGCTTCTATAATAGTATAACTTTGAGGAAAAGGTGATTATTTTTCCCATAGCCTGTCACTTATCAATTCAAAGGACCTCTTTTGCCACTGTGAGTCTTGTTGAAGATGGCTCTAATAAGTGAGCGAAGAACAATCTGCTTTAGTAAACGAGGCATATCAATTCATGAGATGACAGTGAGTTTCTTTCTTTTCTAATGTTAGAGAAAGTATTAACCAACTAGGCGAATGAGGGAAATATAGTGATAATGTACAATAGTCATTTGGGCACTATCTTTTTTTAGTTTTCCTGAATTGAATAACTGTCACTACTCACACGAACCAAATGCTTCTCTCATGTTTACCTTAAAATATAACAAAAAAGAATTCGGGCTAAATTTTTTTAATCACAAAATTCTTATCACTTTCATAATACACCACAATATTTATTGCTTGTTCACTTTACTAAGGCAATCTCTGAATTAAATTTTTGTTTGTAATATTTCCAGATAGCATCTGAAAGTCTGAAATAAAACCTCTGTATATAGAGGAAATTAGAAACTTATCTTTCACTGGGGAAAACGTATCACAGAGGAGAAAGACTTTAATGATATTATTCTTTTAGAGGATGAGATAGCCAACAACTATTAAAACTCTGAAATAGCATTGTAAATTGTAATTATACATTGTTTCCCTATGGCCAAACTATGATTAAAAGAATATTTATATTCTTGTTACCAAAAAGGTACAGCACATTTTTTTCCCTTTGCCTCCTGTTAATTGAAGCTATATAATCTCTAAAGGCGAGAATAGAGCCATCTGCTCTTTCTTCTTCCTTTAATTAGTTTGTGTTGGCTTTGACAAGGTGTTACTGAAGATTTATTGCAAACAATTTCACTGTACTGGAACCTAGGTCCTGTTGTTTAAACATGTGCAAATCTGAGTGCCCTATGGCTTTTGTATGTGGTTTTTCAAGGGGCTAATTTCCAAAAGAAAGCTCAGAATCTGTACAAGAGGCATAATACAACTGATGTCCTACTTGATGGACTATTGCGGAAGGCAAGATTCTGTCACCAAAACTCTTATTTTGTTAACTTTTTATTGTTATCTTGTCTGAACAATCAATATGTCTTTCTAAATTTTTGTTCCACAAATGTTCAGTCCTCTTTCTCTAGGACTTTCTTTGTAAGCTCCATTAGGGAAGGTTGTTTAAATAATAAATGTTTCCTTTTTTTCCTCACTTGCTGTCTCTTTGAAATGTTGTTGAATAGTGATGGTTTTCCTCCTGAGAATGTTCTAATAATTAAGTTTCCATGGAAACATACAACCTACCAAGATTACATCAGCAGGAAATAGAAAACCTGAGCAGACCAATAACAAGTATAAAGACTGAAGCAATATTAAAGTCTGCTAACAAAGAAAAACCCAGGACCAGATGAATTCACTGCTGAATATTCCTAAAGATATAAAAAGAACTAACATCAAACTTTCTCTAACTATTACAAAAAACAGAAGTGGAGGGAATTCTCTGTAACTCATTCTATGAGGCTAGCATGACTCTAATACCAAGACGAGAGAAGGATACAACAAAAAGAAAACTACAGGATGATATCTCTGATGAACACAGAAGTGAAAATCCTCAGCAAACACTAACAGACCAAATCCAACAACAGGTTAAGAAAAGATAATACACCATGATAAAGTGAGATTTATCTTAGGGTTGCAAGGATGGCTCAATATTTGCAAATCAATAAATGTGATGCATCACATTAACAGAATAAAGGGCAAAACATGTGACCATCAACATATGCAGAAAAAGCATTTGACAAGAATAAAAATCCCTTTATGGCAAAAACTCTCAAGAAAGTCAGTGTAGAAGAATCACACCTCAAAGTAATAAAGGCCATATTTGACAAACACCATACTGAATAGGGAAAGGTTGAAAACTTTTCATCTAAAAACTGGAACAACACAGGACGCCCAATTCACCACTCCTATTCAACATAGTACAGGGAGTCTAGTAAGAGCAATCAGGCAATAAGAAGAAATAAAGTACAGTCAAATTGGAAAAGCAAAAGTCAAATTGTCCATCTTCTTAGATGGCATAATCTTATATTAGGTTGGTGCAAACATAACTGCGCTTTTTTTCTAATATCTAGGAAAAAACAAATGACTTCACAAAGAAACTTTTAGGACTTATGAACAAATTCAGTAAAGTTGCAGAACATAAAATCAACACACAAACATCAGTAGCATTTCATACATCAATAATGAAATAGCTGAAAAGAAACAAAGAAGGCAAACCTATTTATAATAGTTACAAAAAAAATTACCTAGGAATAAATTTAACCAAAGAGATAAAAGATCTCTACAAGGAATACTACAAAACACTCTTATAAGAAATTGAAGAGGATGTAAATAAATGGAAAGACATTCCATGTTCATGGATTGGAAGAATCAATATTGTTAAAATGAACAGATTGTCCAAGTTAATCTATAGATTCAATGCAATCTCTAACAAAATACCAATGTCATTTTCACAGAATTAGAAAAAAGAAAACCTAAAATATTTATGGAACCAAAAAAGCAAAAGCAATCCTAACCAAAGTAAGGAAAGAGAAATGGGAGGAAGGAAGGAAGGAAGGAAGGAAGCGAGGGAGGGAGGCAAACCTTTAACGTGCAGTAATTCGCAAGGTATACAAGCTTCAGTTGAATCATGAATTCATTTAAAAACATATCTTTGGCTAAAACTTGATAAGTATTTTCTTTTTAATTATAATTTTCAATATATTTGAATGCAGAGGTTTTGACAGTAAATAGAAAGAAATATTCATGGATTATGATTTTTCTGTGTGAACTACACATACTGGCTGACCTTGCATTTTCATTCATGATTTTGTGTCTTTTGATTGTCAAGTAATATTTAGTGATTGATAACTGAATGACTATCAATTATATGTGATAAATGTGTTGATTAATTTAACAAAGGTTGTACATATATTATAGGAAATTAGCTCCCTTGCACTCACAACTATTTATGTTGGAATCATTTGTGAGGAATGTAAATGGACACATGTAAATATTTTCTAAATGATGATAGATGGGATTATGTACTTAATCATAAATTAAAAATTATAAATATTATGTACTTAAATAATTATTTGAGACTGTAATGAGGTAATCTTACCATGTCTTTTAAAAATTCCTAAGTAGGTAATATCAAATGTCAGGAATGATGTGGAGTTACTGAAATATATTTCTTGTGGAAAGAGTACATTGGTAAAATGACTTCAAAAAATAAATTAGTATGACCTAATAGTGTTGAATTTGCACACAGCTTATGGCCCAGCAGTTTCATTCTTAAGCATATGAATATATATCCTCAAACCTTCTAGAAGAGATATGTTCCCATAACATTACGTGCTAATGGCCTATAGGTCTTAGCTTCAGAGGGAGGAATACTGCCACCAGGAGGCCCAACAATGATCCCATTAAACAGGAAGTTAAGATTGCCACCTGGACACTTTGGGCTCCTTCTACCTTTAAGTCAACAGGCTAAGAGGAAGTTACAATGTTGGCTGGAGTGATTGAGCCTGACTATTAAGATGAAATCAGTCTACTAGTACACAACTGAGGTAAGGAAGAGTATACATGGAATACAGGAGATCCATTAGGTTGTCTCTTATTATTACCATGCCCTGTAATTAAGGTCAATGGGAAACTACAACACTTCAATCCAGGCAGGACTACAAATGGTCCAGACCCTTCAGGAATGAAGATTTGGGTCACTCCACCAGGGAAAAAAAAAAAAAAAAAAACACACACACACACACACACAACCCATGACCTGATGAGGTGCTTAGGCAAAGGGAACACAGAATGGGTAGCAGAAGAAGGTAGTCATCAATACAAGCTATGACCATGTGACCAGCTGCAGAAAAGAGGACTGTAATTGTGATGAGTATTTCCTCATTCTTTCATTAAATACATGTTTGTGCATGTATACACTTGTACTAACAAAATATCTTCATTTTATTTCCTTTCTCCTTTATCATGTGATGTAAGATTTATTGACTTCATATCAGCATTTAGTTATTGTTAACTTTATGTAGTAGTATTTGGGTTGGGGATTGGTTCATTTCTGGTTGTACAAATGATAGTTGTATGATGTTAGGCGTAATTATGACCTTATTGTTGTCTTTATTTGAAGATTATGTATGATCTCAGGAGATGTGTATGTGTTCAAGTTCACAAGGGGTGGACTTGTGATGGTTAATACTGAGTGTCAACTTGATTGGATTGAAGGATGCAAAGTATTGATCCTAGGTGTGCCTGTGAGGATCTTGTCAAAAGAGATTAACATTTGAGTCGGTGGTCTGGGAAAGGCAGATGCAGCCTTAATCTGGGTGGACATCATCTAATCAGCTGCCAGCCTGGCTAGAATATAAAGCAGGCAGAAAAACATGAAAAGACTAGACTGTCCTAGCCTACATCTTTCTCCCATGCTGAATGCTTCCTGCCCTCAAACATCAGATTCCACATTCCTCAGCTTTGAAACTTGAACTGGCTTTCCTTGCTCCTCATCTTGAAGACAGCCTACTGTGGGACCTTGTGATAGTGTGAGTTAATACTAAATAAACTAATATATATTCTATTTGTTCTGTCCCTCTAGAGAACTCTAATATATTTAAAATTATATATAAAAAATAGCTTGTAATTAAATAGTGCATGACCACCAACATTAGAAGAGGTAAGTAATGTTTGATATATTAATTTCACAGACTATTCTACAGCAGAGAAAACAACTAAGTAATAGCTACATGAAATGACATGGATGAATTACAAGATGTAAATCAAGCGAAAAGAAAAATTGAAGAAGAATATACAGCTTAATTATATTGATGCATATTTCAAAAAAACAGGAAACTTTTAGAGATACAAGTGTATGTATGTGTGTGTGTGTATATATATGTAAATGGAAGCAAAGGAACAATAAATAACTGAATATGATGAGTACCCTGAAGATGGAGAGAAGGAGATGGAAACGGGATTGGGCACACAAAGAATTTTAAGCTAATAATAATAATTTTTTAATTAAACTGAGTGTTGTGCCCACAGAGGATCACCATATCTTTATTCTTAATCCTTTACACATATTTTATCAATTTCCTTTTGTATCTACTCAATATTTAATGAAAAATGATATGTAATTGTGTAATACTTATGTTTTAAATAAGTATTTATAATAATTAAAGTAAAACATATTATTGCTCCTTAAACATTGAATAAATAAAAAATAAAGAAAATAAATTTTAAAAAATTAAACCCCAAACAAAATTTTAGAAGTAATAAAAAAGGAGAATAATTTTGGACTCCTGGCATTAACTACTACAATTACCTATTTATCACCTATAGTGTAGTTGACGTGAAGAAAAATTTGGTTATTTGGTTAACTCTGGATTTCATTTCTGGCATACACTGCATTTGTAAAACTGTTCAGAAGCAGAATTGCTGCCATTTTGATTCTCACATAGCTAGATCCCCAGGCAAATCTAAGACTGTGTTTCATTGGGAGTAGATGCACATCCGTGTGTGTGTGTGCGCGTGCGCGTGTGTGTGTGTGTGCATGCACACACGTGACCTGCATACTAGTACCATCTGACGACTTGGAATAACATTGAAATTGGCTCAATACTTTTATCCATTTGAGCTATCATTTTTTCCTTCATAAGTTGTAAAATGTGTTTGATAAATTATAACCATATTATTTGATAATACATCACTACCATTGCATTGTAAATTATCAATCACAAGAAGAGTCAAACCATCAGGTCCCCAAAATAGAGTTGTGGGAAGTAGAAAGCATTAAAGTCAAAAACCCTCATGCTTCTCCTTTCTGTATTACACGTCATATGACCAAGGTCCACCTCACTACTTCTTCAACACTCTTGTGTCTAGCTAGGCTAGAGATTTAACCAAGCTTAGTTCATTAACTAATTGATTTCACCTACCACAAATTCTGCAAACATGTTTTCAGGGGCAAACAAATTTTGGAAATACCTTGTCAACCACGGGTAATAGATTCCTTTACTACTGATTTAGAGGATGTAAAACAATAAACTATATTTTGATTCTTCATTAAATGGGGAGCGTTATACACATTGCTTTTCAAATTCATTTGATGGTTATTTCCCTCCCTTGAAGATCTACCTCATAGGACTAGTGATTTTGTGGAATGGACTTTGGGAAATGCTGCTACAAGTTATTCTATTCTATTCTGTACCTGTGTCTAAAAAGGTATAGAAACTAGAAAATCCAGGATGTATTAATAGAATATTAGCATATATCATGGAGTAGCAGAATGGGCACAGAAGCTGCTATTGTTTTAATGTGTTCCACTGATAATCCTGTGTTGGAAACTGAATCCCTAATGTAATGGTGTTGGAAAGTGAGGCCTAAGAGGAGGTGTTTAAGTCATGAGGGCAGAGACCTCATGAATAGATTAATGTCATTATAAAAGAACTAGTTCAACCCCCTCTTGAGCTTTTGCCCTTCAGCCCTCCATCATGTAATGCATATCATGAAAGTCTTAGCCAGATGCAGATGTCTTGATCTTGAACTTCCCAGACACCTGAAGTATGAACTAACAAATTTGTGTTTATTATGAATTACCCAGTGTCAAGTATTCTGTTATAGCAGCACAAAACAGACTTAAACAGAAATAAGCAGAAGTAAGCTGAAGCAAAAGTTTGAATATATGGATTTAAACTTTGAATATATAAATATATATAGCCTATAAAATATATAAAACTTTGAATACATATAGTACATAAAATATTTAAAAAGTATTTTATAAAATATAATTTCCCCCATGATCTCTAAGGATACTATTAAAGACAGCCTTTGCCTTTAATATTTACTTGTAGCTTTTTTCCCCTGTTCTAAATCCCCCAAAATTAATCTGGCATCTAATGGTTAAAAAAAATGGTATTCTAGTTAGATTCAACTTCTCTTTAATTAGGCCAAAGGATTTGCACCTTACTTATAGAAGAATGTCTCACTCAAGTTTCTCTGCAAATATCATGTGACCCACATCCTACTTGGTTGTTTTTAGATTTTTAGTCTCCATAAAAGAACAATACCAAAAGGTGAGAAAAGTCAGGTGAATGTTCTGAATGGAATGTAATAAAAAGAATCTAACACTCCATACGGAAGTAAGTTTTCCTTAAGTGTGAAAATGAGAGAAAAATAACCTATAATGTTGTTATGATTGCCTATAGGATTTTAGAAGTTTCAGTGTTAATTCACACAACCACTTTCTTCCAAAACTTTAAGTTGTACATATACTTATGGGATTATAATTTTTCCCACATAAGGATGATAAATGTCAAAACACAAAATATTTTGATAACCTGTATAAAACCACAAGGAATACTACAACATTCATACAGTGAGAGAGTTGGATTAGATGTATATCAGGAGCTGATCAAGATCTAACACTACTGGATTCTATAATGTGCTGATATTTCTTCCAGTCGCAACTTGCTTTCAGCAACATCAAGGAGGATGACAACAGCAAACACATCAAGGTTATTTCTCATGAATAGTCTTGATACTAATCACACTCAACACCTTGATTAATTTCTAAATCAACCATTCATCTTTGGGTCAAATATGGTAGTATGGAGTGACTGAGCTGGAGTCCATTGCTTCTGCCCTACTTGCCTTCACAAAGGTAGATGGTATAGCACTGCTGGTCTACAATGGTGATACGTAGAATTCTGCCTGTTACCAGTGCATGAACGAAAATACAACATTAAGCAGATGCTTAACAGACTAAATAAATGCACAATATGTAAAATAAACAAATATTTTTGGTTTGTTTGGTTCAATAATTGGAATGTTTGGTTCAATAATTCCTGGAATATCAATTGGGAAAGATTGATAGCTTTGTGGAGCTGGAAAACTAACACTCAAAATTGCTCCTTGCCACTTATCCACCACCAGACCAAATATGTGCTCTAAAGTCTTCAGTAAATGAAGTTTGGTGGTAATGTCAGGCACCTGTTAACCTCAATTGGCATGGATATTTGATAATGTCTATTGCAATTTCTGCTTGAATTGTCTGTACAGATGAGCACAAGATAATCAGGTGCCAAGATGAGAAAAGTATAAAAAATATAAGGCACTGGTATGTCTCCATTCCTTAGCTTGTTCAGAAACTGCTCTGCGGAGTGAAAATTGGAATTAAGTCTTTGGTTACAAAGTGCATTTCTTAAAAAGATTGGATGGATTTTGCCAAAATAAAAATAGAGGATAATACATTTCAGTATTTTCATATGTTTATGTTTCTTAGACCTTTAAAACAGTTCTAAGCTATTATTCCCGTTGTGTAGTACAGGAAGCCAAATCTGAGACATGTTAAGTAACCTAGCCGAGATTTACAAACCAAAAATGGCAAATCCAGAATTCTAATTCAAGTATTTCTTACTACAAGACCCACTACCTTTTTAAAAAAGTTTGTGTGGGTACATAGTAGGTATATATATTTATGGGATACATGAAACATTTTGATATGGACATTCACAGTGAAATAAGCACATCACGAAGAATGAGGTATCCATCCCCTCAAGCATTTATCCTTTGAGTTACAAACAATCCAATTACACTCTTTAAGTTATTTTTAAATGCACAATTAAGTTATTATTGATTACAGTTACCATGTTGTGTGATTAAATAGTAGGTCTTATTCATTCTTTCTAGCTACTTCTTGTACCCATTAACTATACCTACCTCTCCTACCTCCTCCTACTACCTACCTGTCCTACCTCCTCCTACTACCCTCCCTAGTAACCATCCTGTTACTCTCTATCTTCATGAGTTGAATTGTTTTGAATTTTCAATCCCACAAATAAATGAAAATATGTGATGTTTGTCTTTCTGTTCCTGGTTTATTTCACTTAACATATGCCCTCCAGTTCCATTCATGTTGTTGCAGATGACTGGATCTTATTCTTTTTTATGGCTGCATAGTACTCTATTGTGTATAAGTACTACATTTTCTTTATTCATTCATCTGCTGATGGATGTTGCTTTCAAATTTTGAGTATTGTGAACATTACTGTAAGCTCAGTGTCTTAAGTGCTAAGGTTATTGCCCCTAAATAAATGAGAAGCCTCACATAATGTAGAGGAGGACTTTTCTGAAACTCTTAAATTATGTTATTCTAATCTGTACTAAGTGAAAAGACAGTTGTGTGTCACTTCCATTTTATCTCACATATCTCACCATGCGGAGCAACTTATCAATATATAGATGTAAAATTCAGAATGTTCGATTCTTTTCTACCTGTGAGAACTGGTCAAGTCACATACCCTTTTCAGAACTCAGTTTCTGCCTTAATAAAATAAAAGGGTAGGAACTATGATCTTTAAGGCCCCTTTTATATCTAGCACTGTTCAAAATTGCATCATCATTTTTCCTTTATGCTTAAGAATATGGTTTTAGAACTCTTCTATTACATAATTCTTTGGTAAAATGGGATCAATGGGATCATACTATGAATAAATAAATAAATACATTTGCATTGACATTAAAATAAGTCTTTCCAAGTTATATATTATAGATCTGTCTTATGTATTTTAAACATGTCATAGTGCTTTGTATAATTTTATGGTATTCCACAGTGCCTCAAGTTTATTTATATATACTTCCATGTAGGGGTATTTATATTATTATTTCCAGTATTTTATTTCTGTTTTGTTTTCTTTTTGCTTTTACAAGTAAGGTTGATGTGTGCATGTGTTGTGTGAAATTAGATCATATATGCAATATATATACACATATATATCTCAAATATATGACATAGAGATATTCATCTATCTATTTATATGCACTATTTAATTTGGATAGATTCCTAAGATTTCTAGTATTAGTAGCTGGGTCAAAAGAGATGAACACTTTAATTTACTTACATTTATTTGTTGATAATTATCCAAAAATGTTGCAATAATTTACATTACCATCCAGTGTTTGAGGTATTGTATCAGGTTACTTTGGGTTGCAAATAAAAGAAAATGTCCATTTAGGTTTATTTAAACGAGAAAATTCACTTTGTCATGTAACAGAAAGTTCAGAGGATGAAGAGGGCTGTGCTGTGGCCTATTTTTCCACCTGTTATTCTATTCTCATAGAGTTCTCCAAGGTGATTTCAAGATGACAGCTGCAGCTCTTCCTGGTGTCCATGCTAGGTCTGACACCATTCAGAGGCAGAAATGGGCTTCTTGACCTATTTTTTTAAGAGTGTGCAAATCTTCTGCAGATTTTTTTTAGCAGATTTCTCCTCTCTCATTTCCCTGAATTATGTCAAAAATCCATGCTTAAACCAATTACTGGGAAAGGGAATGACTCATGAGGATTTAACCCAGATTCAGATCTATGGCCAGCATATTTTAAAGTGTATGGGTATACTAAGAGGAGAAAAAAACTGAACAAAATTGGTTGTTTTTGGAAACAATTGTGTAGTTGGTTGTGGTTAGGCAAACAACAATGTCTGCAACAGATTTTTGGTCTTGAGGAGAGGATTTATAACTACATAATGGGCATAAGGGTATGATGTTTTAATATGCATATCCCTGGTTACTAATGTAGTTAAGCCTTTTTTCATATATTTATTGACCTTCATCAATTTCTCTCAGTTAAAAGTCTTTTTGCATCCCTTTATCATTATATTAAAAAGAATCACTTGTCAATTAATAAGAGACCTTTGAAGAATAATATTTTAAAACTCTTTGTGTCAAATATTTTACAAAAAATTCATCGTCTGTAGTTAGACTTTGATTTCTTTTACATCTTTTTTTCGTGAAGAAGATTTCTATCTCATCACTTTCCTTTATGAATTTCGGACTTGCGTCTTGCTTAAGAAACCATAAGTTATAAAAACATTTTCCTGTGATTGGGCAAGTAAAACCTAAGCTATTCATTTTTTGATCTTCATTTCTTTTGACATAAAAGTATTACAATAAATTTGAGGGAAGTTGCATTAGGCAATTATTTATCAGGATATATAAAGGATTAGAAAGTAGGATTTGTTCAGGATTTAATAAGGCCTTCCCTGAGCCCAACCTCAATGAAAACATGTGTCCTACCATGTTACTAGTTTTCATTACAACTTAGTTTATTTACAGTACTTATAATAACTCATTAGTTCATATTTATTTACTAGTGTATGTTTTCCCATTTAATATCTATCTCCCAAACTAGAAAATTAGCCCAAAAAAGAAAAGGACCACCTTGCTTTATTCATTACTCAGTCTTCAGGATACCTAGGGATTGTTGCCTAGTGCATAGTAAATGTTCAATAGTGTGATGAAATGAATTAATTGAAACAAAATTAAGTAAGGAAAGGAAAGAAAGGACAGTGAGCCCTGCATTTCAAGCAAATGCAAGAATGGAGATAATACTGTGAAGAGGCCTTTTTTTCTAAGACTTAGTTGCCAAATTGTTGCAATTTGACAGTACAGCTTAAACATGGAGAATTTTAAAAATGCTTTTGTCCTTTGACTCAATAATTTGGTAACAATAAATTATCCTATGAAAATTAGTAGAGTGCTAATCAATGGTTTGCACATAATAAAAAATTTTAATTTTATTTTCCTTATGTTTGCCAAATATTCCATCTGGATCATGGGTTCCTTTTGTAATCAGTAAAAAGTAAATATTATAAAATACAAGAGGACACATTTCTCAGAAATAACACTGGCATAGCCAGGTTTTTCTAAAGCAGGGAATTATGTGTAATTGTTTTCCACTCCTGCCCACACACTCAACTAAATCCGGTTCACTCGATCTCCCTAATCCCTACCAGTGAGTGAGACTGTTTCTCACCTTCTGATTGATATTTAATATGGATTTGTTATCACTCTACTTTCAATAACTGTATTGAATAAAGGAAAGGGAGATAGAGAGAGACAGATGAAGACCTCTGTCTAAATGCAGGCAAATGAAGCAAGTAGAATATTTCACTCACTTAATTCATTTTCTTCAAGATATTCCACATAGTTCTAGGAAATTAAAATATGCATTATATTTATGTCTCCATTTTTCTCACGTTTGTTTGCATAAAATAAAGATAAGAAACAATTAATTAGATTTTAAAAGGTTTGTGAATATTAGACCAAACCCAAAGGAAGGCCCTTATAGGGGTAAGTCTCTAATCAGAACTGTACCAACTTCCTTTTGTTTTCATTTCTGAAATGTATCTTTCTAGTACTTATTTCTATTCTCTAACAACGTAAAGCAGCAATGATATATGCCACTTGTTAATCTTTATATAAAGATAAACATTCTGAGACATTGTGGAGGTAGTTATACAAATATAGACCTTACGTTTTTAATTGAAAAGGACACAAAGTCAAAGAGTAATGAAATATACAATTTTATGAAAACAAATGTAACTCAAAATGTAAAAGATCTTAAGTATACCAGTCTTTCTGTTATATGGATTGGAGAGTTAAAATATAATACCCTATTAAAATGTGTGGTACCTCTTAAGTATCAAACTGTTTAAAAAGCTTTTCCATGTATCTTTTTAAAGAGTGTTTATAGAATTTCTAGCAAAATATCTAAAGTACTAAATATACTTTGCAGTAAAAAAATACCTTGGTAAGGCGGGGCACGGTGGCTCACGCCTGTACAGCACTTTGGGAGGCTGAGGCAGGTGGGTCACGAGGTCAGGAGTTCAAGGCCAGCCTGGCCAAGATGGTGAAACCCTGTCTCTACTAAAAATAAAAAAAATTTAGCTGGGCGTGGTGGTGGGCACCTGTAGTCCCATCTACTCGGGAGGCTGAGGCGGAGAATTTCTTGAATCCGGGAGGTGGAGGTTTCAGTGAGCCGAGATCGTGCCACTGCACTCCAGCCTGGGAGACAGAGTGAGACTCTCTCTCTAAATAAATAAATAAATAATAAATAATAAATAATAAATAAATAATAAAATAAAATAATAAAAGAAATAATAAATAATAAAATAAAACAAAAAACACATTGATGATTTCACTTAATCTTACAACTGTTTATTTAATGCATAGACAGTGTGAATAGATTAAATTAGAAATGCAGGCAGCTTTTTGACTAGTGTTTTTTCTTCAGGATCTTGCCCTGGAAACAACTCAAAGGGCAGAAGAGGGAGAGGGAAAGGAGTAACAGCATGTGTGGCAGAGGATCTGAAAGAATTTCTTCTAACAGTACGGAGTAGTGGTGAGGGACACAGTCTGACGTCATGAAGATTTAGTTTCTCGACCAACCTCTACTACTGTCCCGGCAATATAATCTCTCTAAACCTCAGTTTTCTATTCACTATTAAATTAAGTATAACACTATTCCCTACTTCAGTGAGTTGTGATGCTTAAATGAAATAGCGCATGTGAATCAGCTAACCGAGTGATTGGCACAAAGCACTCTCCAATTCCTTCTCTGAGGCAGGTGATATTAAAAGTTTACGCCTGTGACTATTTCGGTACCCTATGACCCAGTCATTTGGTCAAATGCCTTGATTTCACAAGGACATATATATTAGACATAGTGTCTTCTATATTTCACTTTTCAGAAATTTGATTTTTAGAATAGAAAATCAGCGACATGGAGTCATAGAAAGAATCACATTAAAGAGAGATCTAGCAAGCATTATGAGGTTTCCAGAACTGGTCTGTTTTCCTTTCTTTCTAGCTGTAAGTTACTCAAGTCTTTATAGCTATAAGATGTATTAAGAGTCTTCTGCTGAGCATGGTGGCTCACGCTTGTAACCCCAGCACTTCTGCAGGCTGAGGTGGGAGGACTGCTTAAGGCAAGAGTTCAACAATAGACTGGGGAAAATAACAAGATCCCCATCTTTACAAAAATAAAATATAAAAAGTAAAAATTATCAGCCAGGTGTGGTGGCGTGTACCTGTAGCGCCAGTTGTTCAGGAGGCTGAGGTGGGAGGATCACTGGAGCCCAGAAGTTTGAGGCTGTAGTGAGCTATTATCACATTATTGTACACCAGTCTGCACAACAGATAGAGACCCCAACTCTTAAAAAAGTAAAGATCTTCTAATATTTTGTTTTAAGTAAGATAACAAGAGTTTGTAACTCAAAGAGGGTCAATTACTAATTGTATAAAACTGCTGTACATGTTAGTTACTGTAGCTTGTATCTAAAAGAACCTCAACTAGTAGTACAACACTAAGAAAATGTTCCAGTACTCATGTGCATATTCAAATTTCTATTTTTGTCTAGAGTGGCAAACAAAATTAATATTTTAAAGAACATGATATTGAGAAGTGAGACACGAGAAAGAAAGGGGATGAAAGTAAAATTCAGGAAGAACATCTCAGAAGTTGGGGAATTGACTAAATGCATCCCCCAGCTAATTCCCTATTGCACGTTTTTCCTTCAATTTTCTTTCCTTTGTAAAGAATAAATAATAAATAACATACAAGATGGCTATTTGTTAACTTTTATTTCTTTCACCTTAGAGGATTTATAACAAATTGATAGCTACAGGAAAAAAAAATGATTTTTTAAAATAAAGGTTTAAATGTTCTTTAACTTTATAGCTTAGAAAAATTATTTGAGAATTACTGCACTATTATTAACCTACTACTTCCTCTTTTTAAATGTATTTTAATTTCTTTATTCCTTGTCTCTGATTATAGAAAAAAATACCTTTTGGAAAGATTGCAAATAACAACTACTTGCAATTTTTTTTCTTCGCATATTTATGTGACAACACTCAAATATCGATGTTGTGGAGGTTTACTCTAGTGAAAAGCAGAAAACAACCTAGGGGAAGAGGAGTTAAATAAATTATGATATATCCATTCCTTGGGATATTAGTCTGCACTTACCTAGAACAAGATAAATCTATATTTTGTCATGAAGCAATAGTGCCTTTAAGGCAAAAAAATTTAAAAAATACAAAAAAGTATAATGTAATCTAAATTTTATATTAAAAAATTTAAAAAGCTTTCCACCTCCTAATACCATCACATTGGATGTCAAACTTGTCATATGAATTTTGAGAGGACGCATGCATTTGGTCTATCACATTTTATAAGGCCCTTATAAACCCTCTCCTTCTCACATGCAAAATACCCTCATTTCATCTCAACAGTCCCAAAAGTCTGAACTCATTTTACCACTGGACCTTATAAACTCTCTCCTTCTCACATGCAAAATACCCTCAGTTCATCTAAACAATCCCAAAACTCTGAACTCATTTTGGCATCAACTCTAAAGTCTAAAGGCTCTTGTAAATAATATCTAAATCAGATATAGGTGAGACTCCAAGTATAATTCACATAATTCTTCCAGAGACAAAGATCCCCTCTATCTTTGAAACTGTGAAACCAGATTAGTTACATTTTTCCAAAACCCCAAGGGCATGCACAGCAATTTGCCTCAAATGGCCTGCCAAAAAAAACAGCCTCCCTATCACCATTGACACTTCAAGCATTACTAGATTTGCTAGATCATGAGGTCGAAGCAGTAACACGTCTTTCACAGCAGCCTGAACCTCTTGCAAAGCCTTTTCTTGTTCTGGATTCCACTCATAACTAGCATCTTTTGGATTACTTAGTAAATTGACCAGAATAACACACCCAAATGTAGAATATGTTCAAAAATTCAAAGAGGTCCCTAGGCATTGTTCTTTTGTTTTTGTTTTTGTTTTTTAAATCTCGGCATGCCCTATATCATTGGACCCCTAGAAATTTTACTGAGGTAGAAGACCCCTGAATTTATTCTGATTTTGTACTCTTTACAGGCAGATATCTTATCAAGAAGTCCAGAATAGTTGCTACTTCTTGCACTCTAGGTCCAATCAGCATAATGTTATCAATATAAGGCACCAGTGTGATATCTTGTGGAAGGAAAAGGTGACCCACATCTCTGTGAAATAATTGGGACATAGGGATGGAGGGTTAGTAGATTCTGAAGAGTTGTAACTGTGCCAGCCACAGTATGAGATGCTGCATGCAATTTTCAGTCATCTCAGGCTTGAGGCTATAGAAGATGAAGATCTCTAGAGCACTCAGAGAATCTTTCAGGTTAGTTATGTGGCACTCCACCTGGGAAATTGAATCCCTGGGCTCATCTTTTTCTGTTATCATTTCGTCCTACAACACCAGGAGCAACCCATTTCATAATATTCATTTTTTCCAAAAATATGTGTAAATGTAATAAAGAGTCATTCTGATTCTTGCTTTTTATAAGAAGTGATTGACTAGGAGTATCATTATCTATATTTATTACTTTTATTTAATTACAATTTTTAGGCTTTTTTTGTTTTGTTTTGTTTTTTGCCTTAATACCCTTAAGTAAAAGGCAACAATTGCTTGCGAATAGTTGAGGTCACAAACAAGGTATCATATTGAACTATTTGCTCATAACTGGCAATGTGGCCGCCTCAGATAAAATATATTGAATACAGGAAGGAGAATTCTATTCTTATCACAATGAAAAATTGTTAAAAACTATAAGGTACAATTCCCATTTTTAATGAGCTTAAAGTTTCCTTAGTAAGATGAGAAACTATACTGATGCAGTAGTATTTCTTAAAAAAATAATTTTAACAGTGTATTCAGGTTTCACACACACATGCACATGTGTACACAGATGTACACACACACACAACTCCCTAGTCGTAGAAACACATTATTATTATTGTTGTTGTTGTTGTTGTTGTTATTTGAGACAAAGTTTCGTTCTTGTTGCCTAGGCTGGAGTGCAATGGCACAATCTCAGCTCACTGCAACCTCCACCCTCTGGGTTCAAGTCATTCTTCTGCCCCAGCCTCCCAAGTAGCTGGAATTACAGGCATGTGCCATCACATCTGGCTAATTTTGTATTTTTAGTAGAGACAGGGTTTCACCATGTTGGTCAGGCTGGTCTCAAACTCCTAACCTCAGGTGATCCACCCACCTCGGCCTCTCAAAGTCCTGGGATTACAGGTGTGAACCACCGCACCTAGCACATTATTTTTTAATATTACTAACATTTTAAGGTTATCCTTGATATTACTGCTTGAAGATTTACAGACTGAGGTATCTAAATATGCATAAAATATAATTTTCGGTAGGGTCCAGAGATATTTATTTTTCGCTTCCATGTATGGGTTAATATGAGAGAGACAGACGGACAAAGGAATTTGAATGATATCTGCCATGAGGCAGTATAGTCCCAGAAGAGGGAAAATTTAAAATTATGACGAGAAAGTAGGCATGACTTCAAAGAAGAGGTACTCAAAGCATGGTATTAGAGAAAAATCAGAAGGCCTTTGTTTGCTTCTATCACGCTTTTATTGTGTAGTCTTTGGCAAATCATTTAGCATTTTCAGAATTCAGGTTGTTTCTTAGTAAAATAAAAAAGACTGAATTGAATTATCTGTCACTAGGGTCCTTCAACAAACAATCATATATGGCTGTATTCGAGAAAAAAGTAGACATTTTGCAATTCATTTCATTTAATTGTGGGGATAATAGGTTTTCAATTTCGCATGTAAGTTAAAATTTAAGAATGGTTAAAATAACCTTAAAAATACTAAAATTGCCCATGAAATTTAAAAATATATGCTGACATTAAACCAGGTAGAATGCTCACATTGTGAGCAGCACATGGGAAATATATATGCTGACATTAAACCAGGTAGAATGCTCACACTGTGAGCAGCATGTGGGAAATGAAGGTAAATAAGGCAGGAAACGATTCACTTAATTCATTCTCTGCTTCCTCTTGGAATCAATGGCAGAGATTAAGGGAAACATCTCCTGGAATCTACCTTCTCTTCTTTGGTCTTTCACTATCTAGCTCTTGAATTTGTACTCACCCTCTCTGGTTTGCACTTTTCACACACTGTAATTAAACTTGCCTTCCTCTGTAAATTCATAAGTATCAACAATACATGCAGATGTGTGTATCTCTCTCACAAACCTACACATAGTTTGAGATTAATAAATGTTTATTGAAGCAACCATCAAATTTAAAATTTTAAATTGTATGTTTACAATGGGACTCAATTAAATATGTAATATAAAATACATATATAAACCATATTAAATATAATGTCTATACATGTATACATATAGATGGTAGTAATAATACACAAGTGAACACTTATTACTATGATATGGCTAGTTATGTACCTGCCAGTATGCTAAGCACTTGACTAGAATTACCTTATTTTTTTCATAATGGCCTATGAACTAGTTATTGGTATTACCTACATTTTACAAATGGGAAAAATAAGGCTCAGAGAGACTTTATGTAATTATAATACACAATTAACCTAGAACTAGTAAATTTTCAGCCAATATTCAAACAATCAGTGTAATTCTAGCAGCTACAATTTATTCTAAGTATCAGTCTGTCTACCATCTATCCATCTATCCATCCACCCATCCATCCATCTGTTCTCTATGTCTCCATCAGTCCATCTCTCTATAATCTGTAACTTAATTAAAATCATATAAGGTATATCTTCCAAATCCTGCTTACTTATTTAGCAATATACCACCAACATATTTTTCATCATTAAGTATTTTAATATTGTCTTAATGACACGTATATTTCCCTCTGTTTTTAACACTATCTACCTCCTTCTTTAAAAGGGGATTTTTATTTCCTTGCTACTTAATCTATATCTTAACACAACTTAAACTTTTAGCTTCCTAAAAATACCCTAGAAAAATGGCATTTTACTCAAGAATATTTCATAAAATAAGTCAAATGTGTCCCTGAATTTAATTATGTACTCATGAGTTAATTATTATTTAAAAAGTCTCTTCAGTTAGCTACATATCACATTGGAGTTTGAATTCTCCAGCAATTTTTTATTCATTTAAAGTCTGAAGCCAAAAGTCTAAAATAAAATGCTAAATGACTAAATGGGTTCTCCTTAAGGCAGCTGGAGATGACAAGGCTAATACGGTCTAAATGAAAATAAAAAATGTTTGAAAAAATGAATTTTTATGTTAAAAGGGAATATTTTGTTTTTCTTTCTTTTTTTTTAGTTTAGTTTATGTTTTGCTCATACTAAATGCTTTATGCCAGCCTAGTTGAAACAAGCATATTTTTCTCAAATGAAGATAAAATTTATAATCACTACTTATATTTTCGTGCACTTCAGGTATATAATGTACTGTTTAAAATGTGGCTAAAATAAAATGGTTGTCACTTGAGTAAGATTCCAAGAAATGCAACCAACATTCCAAGAAAGGAAAACAAAATGAAGAGTATCTTTCTGAAGAGATGAGTAAAAGAATGACACCAGCTCAATGGTTCAAACCAATTCCATCATTAAACTTAATTCTTAGCCAAGCAAAACTCCCTAACTGGAAGCCCCACCCTATGCATTGCACTAATAAGCAATCCTTTGTTCTTCATCCCCAATACTGTAAAATGATAAATGGAATATTGTTATCTTGAATAATTAAATTTCATGACTTAACTAAAAGCAAGTCATCCTTTAAAGATTGAATTAAATGAACAAGAAACAATTTTATGTATTTCAGAGTATTTAGTAAGAAGAATTGAGTCATAAATACTTTATGACCATAATATTGACCTTTGTCTTAAACTATAAATTGAAGTCATTTACATGAATGGGAAGACAAGATGAGGCATGGTAGTGAATTTGCATTTCCTATCTTAATTCTGTTATTAGTCATCTGGGTAACTTTCATTCAGTCATTTAACCTCTCTGGGCCGAATTTATATATTTTTGATACACAGAGAAACTTTGGTCAGGCATCTTCCTAAGGTCACATTCAGGTCTGGAATTATACTTGATAACTTTCACACTGAGTAATCCATTTGATATTGATTAAGGAAAATGGGTGGAAAGTAAGAAAGTTGATAAACTATCTAATTCTGTAGAAATTACATCAATGGACTTCAGCAATTTTTTTAAAAAGTTCTAGTTGCAATTCTATTTAATAGCTAATACCCCAATCTGCCATGAATAATCTCTTAGAATGCCAACAAATATTTCATCTTCTTAAATCATTTTTTATAAAATGCAGTACCTTAAAAAATTTGTCACCACACTGCTTTTCTCATGTATTTATAAGGAACTTGAGGGCAAATATCATGACTTACTCACCTCTGCATTCTCCAGCACCTGGCAGTGTCTGACACCTCAATGACAATTAACAGTATTTGTTAAATGAATGAATGAATGATTTAATGAATGAAGGAATGATAACCTGACTTAAAAGCATACTAGTCTGCCCAGGTTTTTGGAGAACTAGGTTTGAAAAGTTTTTCTATTAGAAATTGAATATAAAAATAGTTTCTACTATTTTGTTACAAAAGTTTTAATAACCCTATGATATATAATGTTCCTTGGTTTAAAATGTTTCATGTTTTAAGATTATTTTATGTAACTACACATAGATCACACAATATTTTGTCATTATATTTTAAACGCAATCAACTTGAAACTTATTTAATGTGCAAATAAGAGCAGAAAATCAAGAAACTGGGGAAAACACAAGCAGTGGGACTTGGACAAGAGTCACCCAGTCATTTAACTATTAGGCCACCAGACAAACGGTCCTAGACCATCTTTTGCAGAACGTATGGTTTAATTGGAGAGACAAGAATTAAATAATCATTTAATTAAGTATGGAATTACAATCATTTATATGTGAAATGATGATAAATCCAGGATGATATGAAACATGTTTAATGGAGACTTTACCTAATTTGTGAGTGAGGGAAGGCTTCATTGAAGAAAATATGTTAAGATGACATCTGCATAGTGCGTAGGAGATAACCAGGCAAATAGGAAGACATTATAATGCAGAGACAATAGCATGAGTCCAGGGGCTAGAAAAGCCTTTTGTACCATAAAGTATCAGTGTAGAAAGCCATTACACAAGTGGTCTGAGAAAGCCATTACAAAAGAGGTCTAACGATAGACAGATGGGTAGTGTTAGCTCATTCGGAACTTGGGCATGTTAAGAGCCCTTAATTTTATCTTACTATGGCAGAGGAGATGTATTAAATTAGTTTAGCAAAGTATGTGATTTCATACAATTTGTGTTTTTACAAGATCACACTAAGTATTCTAAGGGCAGCAATGGATATGTGGTCAATATATAAGGTTATTGAACAATAATAGGTGAAAAAATGATGAGGATCCATATTAGGGGATTTGCAGTGGGAAAGAGAGTAGTATGGATTAGAGTTAAATTTAAAATCAATAATTGAGAGGACTGTGGTTGAATGTGAAGGATGAGGGAAAGTGTTATCAAAGATGACTCCAGGTTTACGCCTTGATTTACTAGTTAATATTATATGAGCAATCATCTGCTTTGAAACTGGCTGAGGTCCCAAAGCTAATAAAATACAAAGAGTTTCAGACCTCCTATGCAGAATATACTGAAAGAAAAAGAAGTAAAACTAATATTATAATCCTCAGTGAGTATTTTCCAAAGGAGGAATTTTGGAAATGTATGTGATGATTCTGGCTGTTACAACCATTTGAATGCGTCTATATATGCTGCTGTGTGCTAAATGATACAACCTTATGAAGAGTCATTCTTCATCCCACAAAACTTTCCAATGTTCTGTTAGACTAAAACTACTATATATATTGATAAAAGAAAAGCTTCAGCCGAATTAAGTTTAAAGGAGTTTAAAGGAGCAATGAATGATTCGTGAATCCGGCAGCCCCCGGAATCACAGGAGATTCACAGAGACTCCAGGGGTGCCTTGTGGTCAGAAAATATTTATAGACAAAAAAAGGTAAAGGGATGTACAGGAATCAACGTGAGGTACAGAAACAGCAAGACTGGTTGCGGCTCGGTGTTTGCCATATTTGAATGCGGGAAGAACGCTCAGAAGACTGAGTGGTTGAAGTTTGGCTGCTGGGATTGCCCAACACTCGGCTATTGTTACAGGTGCATACTATTAAGTAAGGTTTTCAATTTTATCTGACTATTAAACTAGATTACACAGTTCATCCACAAGGACTCAAATATAGAAGTATGGAGTCCTTCTCAGGCCATGTTTACTTTGCTTTAACAATATAAATCATATTTCTTAATATTAATACCAGAATCTCATCTGGGCTTGGTGGCTCATGCTTGTGATCCTAGAACATCGGGAGGGCAAGATGAGAGGATTACTTGAGCCCAGAAGTTTGAGAACAGCCTGGGAAACATAGGGAAACCTCCTCTCCAGAAAAAAAACTTAAAAATTAGCACAGATTGGTGACACAGGCCTGTAGTCCTAGCTACTTGGGAGGTCAGGAGGGAGGATTGTTTGAGCCCAGGATGTCAAGGCTGCAGTGAGCCATGATCGCACCACTGCACTCCAGCCACAGCCTGGGCAACAGAGTGAGACTTTGTCTCTAAAAAAGGGAAAAACTACAGTCTTTTAGGTTACATGAAAAGCTAGCTATTAAACAAACAAACAACAAAAAAAATTATTGAGATGGAAACAATGGAAAGAAGATATGATGTAGAAAATTTGTTCGTGGGGCATATTCTTAATGCTGAAGACAATTTACAACATAACATTTCTAACTCCATATTTACTTGGCAATATTACAGCACAAGAGTGCAATAACTGAAAAAGAAAACTAACTGCATCGTTGCAAATATGATATAGATCCACTGAAATAAAATTAGATCAAATTATTAAATCAGTAGTGACAAATACAATATTTCAATCTTATTAGATTTCAGCAATATTTTTTGTCTTAAAACTGTTTTATACTTTCTCACACAGTTAATTCTTGTGGATCCCCCAAAAACAAAAGATATGTATCACTAAAGTCACATGCTAAAATTCTATTTAAATATAATTTTGTTGTTGGTTTTTGCTTACTTTTAGTCTTACCTGCTTCTATCCCTGGTGCCACACAATTCTTATATAACATCTTAAGTTCTTTTCTTGTCAGTCTTATCTTTTTTGTTCTTTTCCTTTCTCTTTTCCCTTCTTTTCAATCAGACTGAAAAAAATGGGCAAAAAATCTTAACAGACACCTCACAAGTGAAGGTGTACACATTCCAAGTAAGCATTTAAAAAGATGCTTAATACCAGTAGGAATGTGCAAACTAAAAACACAATGAGATACTATCACTCCTATTAGAATGGTGAAAATCCAAATCCAAAACCCTGACAACACGAAGAAAGGCTGGTAAGGACGTGGAGCTGCAAGAATTCATGTTCTTTGCCGGTGGGAATGAAAACTGGCACAGACACTTTGGAAGAGAGTTTGACAGATTCTTACACAACAAAACATACTGTCAAGTGTAACATCCAGAAACTGTGCTCCTCAGCATTTACCCAAATGAGTTGAAATTTATGTCCACACAAACCTGCACACCATTTTTAAAATAACTTTATTCATAATTGCCAAAACTTGGATAAACCAAAATACTCTTCAGTAAGTGAATGGATGAGTAACCTGCAGTACATCCATATGATGAAATAGTATTCAGTGCTAAAAAGAAATGAGCTATCAAGCAGCAAAAAGGCATGGAGGAAACACATTTTACTAAGAAAAAGAAGCCCATCTGTAAGATTCCAACTATATGACATTCTGGAAAAGGCAAAACTATGGAGACAGTGAAAGATCAGGGACCGCAGGAGTTATGGGGGGAGAAAGGAATGAGTAAGTATGGCACAAGGCATTTTTATGACAGTGAAACACCTCTTATGATACTGTAATAGTGACTATATGCCATTATACATTTGTCAAAATCCATAAAATATACAACACAGAGAGTGAACCCTAATGTAAACTGTGGACTTTGATTAATAATTAAATGGGCTGGGCACAGTGGCTCACACCTGTAATCCCAGCACTTTGGGAGGCCAAGGCAGGTGGATTACCTGAGGTCAAAAGTTCAAGACCAACCTGGACAACATGGTGAAACCCCATCTCTACTAAAAATATAAAAATTAGCCTGACGGCAGAGGTTGCAGTGAGCCAATTTCAGCCACTGCACTCCAGCCTAGACAACAGAGACAGACTCAGTCTCAAATAATAATAATAACAATAATAATAATAATATGTTGGCTAGGTGCGGTGGCTCACGCCTGTAATCCCAACACTTTGGAAGGCTGAGGGGGGCAAATCACTTGAGGTCAGCAGTTCGAGACCAGCCTGGCCAACATGGTGAAACCCTGTCCCTCTAAAAATACAAAAATTTGTCAGGTGTGGTGGCAGGCACCTGTAATCCTAGCTACTTGAGAGGCCGAGGCAGGAGAATTGCTCAAACCCAGGAGGTAGAGGTTGTAGTGAGCAGAAATCGCACCACTGCCCTCCAACCTGGGTGGCAGAAAGTGACTCTGTCTCCAAATAAATAAATAAATAAATAAAGATATGTCAATGTTGGTTCCTCAGTTGTAACAAATGTATCACACAGGTGCAGACTCTTGATGGAGGAAGACGCTACCTGTGAAAGAGAAAGAAAGAAAAAGGGATATGTGGGAACTATGTACTTGCCGGTCAATTTTACAGTGAACAAAAGACTGCTGTAAAGCATAAACCTATTAATTTTAAAAAATATTGACTTCTTTGTATATTTTATGATAGTCATGCCTTGGTGTTTACAGGTTGGAAATATATTTGTATTATATATTACTTTACTTTTGTTTTACATTATGTTACTGTTAGGAAAGTATTTTTAAATTATTGGCTAGGTAGGGGTGGTTTTGAATTGTATTATAAGATAGTCCATGGATGAATAAAAAGAATTAGTTAACAAAAAAGGCGATTAGGTTTGATACAGTTGAGAACCATATCCATATTGATCACCTAACCCCAGGGCATGAAAATGAAAATGATAAATTCATTAACAAACATTACACAGCAAGCAGAGAGAATTTCACTGGGGAATTTTCAGTGTGCAGTTAGGTCTGTTTAGAAAACTGTATCTATGGGAAGGAAGCCAGGAAGGGGACTGCTTCTCATTTTAAGCTGTGTTTGGAGTTCAGAGGAGTAATCTGTTCCTTGGAGAGTTTGCAGGACATATGATATGTGCATGATTCAGAATTGGAACAGTCTGAAGGCAAGAGACTAGGACTAGAGCTTTCTGGTAAGAGAGGAAGACACAGCGCATGGGAGATATCCTGGGCTTTCACAGATTGGCAACATAGTTATGTGTTTTCCAAGTTAGATGTGATTTCCAAGAAAGGAAGTTGGCTGTGGGTCACTGTAAAGGACTTCTGATCAGTGCAGAGACTGAGATCTCAAACTGAGAGAGATCATCATCACCACCCAGATACACTCTCTGCAACAGAAAGCTTTTAATGGTTCTTAGTGGGGATAGCCGATGAACTCTCAAAAGTGTCTTATAAAAGAGACAGTAATTGTGTATCCAAGGTCCTGACACCAGATTATAATGTATCTATTGAGTGAAATCTTTTCTGCTTTCTTGTTAGAAAGCAACTTCAGAGCGGGCACATGTGTGCTTACATGTGTGGGGTGTGTG
Source organism: Theropithecus gelada (assembly GCF_003255815.1). Taxonomy (NCBI): domain Eukaryota; kingdom Metazoa; phylum Chordata; class Mammalia; order Primates; family Cercopithecidae; genus Theropithecus; species Theropithecus gelada. The sequence continues at coordinate 158,612,489 of NC_037673.1, forward strand.
TACTTCTCAGGGATGGAATGGAGGAAGATATACCAAGACAAAGCAGAAGTGTTAATTAATTCTCCCTCCTCTGCTCAGCTTTCTTCTCCTGATGTAAACCGTAAACCTTTCCATTGCAGCAAGACATGTTTTCAACTGGGAAGCATTTGGAGTTTTGTGGTAAATTGAATTGCACTTCTTAATGCCTCCTAAATACCCATTCATTAATTAGCTGACAGGGCCAGAAAAACTGTGAGAGATATGGCCAGGATTTCATGTGGACACAGGAAAATTAGTTCACAGAGAATGTGGAAATGAAGTTTTTTCAGAAAGATTTTATAAGAAGCTAAGTTATAGATGTACCGAGTTTATTGCTCTGGGAGACTCCTAAGAGAATAGATCTATGAGGGAGAGGTTATTTATTTACAAAGCACAGAAGAAGAAAGTGCTTAGTTAGTGTTCCAGTAGGAGTGAGAATGGTAGAAAATAATCACTAAACTATAATCTCCTTAAGGGCAAGAAATTTGTTTAATGCAACTTTGCTTAAATAATGACTAGATTAATGCCTGGCAATTAGTAGGTACTATTACATTTTGACACATGTTGTAGAATAATAAGAAAAGTCATAATGATTTTAAAAGATAATATTTATTGAACATATAATATAGGCCAAGAATTATACCAATTGTTTGCACATATTAATCTTTTAATGCATGCACTGCCATGACATTAATATTATTATGGACTCCTATGCAGAAAAGACAAATGTAAAAATTCTTAATCAGTTGTAACCTAGAAAAGATACTAACATTTCTGATAAGACTTAAAATATATATTAATTCTCCTTGCTGAAACCTTTCACTTTTTGACAGTAGCATTAATATTTGGCAGTTAATATTTTAAGATATTTTATCTAAGTTTAAAGGAACCATGCTTTCTTTTAAATATTAATTCGAGGGGATAAAATTCGTTTCCTTAATAAAACAGTCTGATGTTCTTAAGCTGAAAGTCTGCCTACAATTTGGTATATTCATATTGTATTTTCTAAGTTTTCATGCTTGTTTTCTGTTGATGCAAACTGTATCAAATAAACTGTGATAGTTGCAATAAGGCTTTTATTTATAATCATGTTTTTACAAAAACTAAACTTGTTTTAAATTAAATCCATAATTTAAGAAATGATTCACGTTTCCAATGTAAATCATAGCCACAATGAGATATAATTTCACCCCAGGAACAGCTATGATCAAAAAGACAAAAATAAGGTTATTTTCGCCTTTAGAATAAAGGTTATTATAGCCATTCTATGTGACGCTAGCCAATGACTAGATTGTAGCCATTCTCGTGAAGATGCAGAGAAAAGAGAACTCACACAGTGTTGGTGGGAATGTAAATTAGTACAGCCACTATGAAACACAGTATGGAGGTTTCTCAAAACACTAAAAATAGAACTACCATGTGATCCAGCAATTTCACGGCTGTATTTATCCAAAGGAAAGGGAATTAGTATATCAAAGCCATATTTGCACCCCCGTTGTTTATTGCAGCACTATTCACAGTAGCCAAGAGTGGAATCAACCTAAATGTTCATCAACAGATGAATAGATAAAGAAAATGTGTTATATACATGCAAATGAAATACTACTCCAGCCATTTAAAAAATGAAATCTTATCATTCATGGCAACAGGGATGAGCCTGGACAAAGTTATGTTAAGTGAAGCAAGTCAACCATAGAAAGACACATAGTGCACGTTCTTAGTCACATGTGAAAGCTAAAAAAGTTGTACTCAGCAGTAAACGGCAGAATTATGGTTATTAAAGGCTGGGAAGGATAGAGAAGAAAGGAGGACCGGGAGAGGTTGATGAAGGAATGGAAACCCACAACTAGATAGGAGGGATACATTCTACTGCTCAATAGCACAATATGGTGAATACAATTAACAATAATTTATTGTATATTTTTAAATAACTAGAAGAGAAGATTTGAAACGTTCTCAAAACAAAAAGTAACAAGTGTCCAAGATGTTGGATATTCTAAATACTCTACTTGATTATTACATGTTGTATGAATGTATCAAAATATCACACATGAGCCATAAACATGTATAAAATGTTAGGTATCAATTTTAAAAATTCACCTTTTGTCTGAAAAAAAGAAAGGAAATTAATTAAAGTGTATTCCAAGAATGCCATAAATGATCACTATGATTGTGTACTGTCATTTCTACTTGCCCCTTATTTGTCCCTGCAGTTTAAAATCCTCTTGTAGGGATATCTGTGGAGATTGGGAAGCCATTAGAAAGGTAATTCACACTACAGTTCCAGGCCTGTCTGTCCCACAGGCACTCCTGTGACTCATGTCTACAAGGAAGTCCTTGGGAGGAATATCATTAGCAATAAGATGATAGCCTGGGAAAAATTTGCTTACCTGTGTCATGATTGCCCAAAATATCTTAGAATCATTACAGGGTAATTCACAGCACTGATCAAGTTTTACATTGTGTGCCATACCAAGTAAAATATTGAGAACGGCTAGGAGTTTTCAGACTATATTTTTGGCATTTAAAAAAAATGATAAACCTAGTGATTTCAAAAGAATGGTCAAATTGGACTTCACACATTTGTTTCTGGGCCTTGGAGGCCCAGACTTCAGAACTTACAAATCTGTACATTCTCTTGAACAAAGCAAGTCATGAGGACAGCCCAAGTTCAAAGCATGGAAAAAATGAGTCAGTCTCTTAATCTGGCTCATCTAGTATTCTCCTGAACCACGGGGTAAGTACTTTGACTCTCCTGTGAAATTTAAGAACACTAAGCTTAAGATGACTAAACAAAGCATTTTTTCCAGTTTTTCTTTTAGTGAAATAACATGGACATTGACCCCATTAATGTCATGGTCTAATTAAAGGAGCTAATTTTTCTGGAGGAGTTATAGATATTTTGTCTCATGGTCAGTGAATGCTATAACTTTAAGATTTGTGTCTCTCTCCTATACCATCCCATCATTGTACTGATGAGAAAATCATATATGAAAAATGCAGTAATTTTTTCAACGTC